>NC_031781.1:4181222-4280855 GCF_001522545.3 Parus major | reverse complement strand
CCCGGGCTTGTGCGCTGTTCCCTTTGATTGTCTCGCAGTTACGTGTCGTTTTGCTTCCATTTGTTTTGAAGCATTTGTAGTTTTGCGGTGTCATTTTATGCCTCCCCTCCCCGGCGGTTCGGCATCCCTCCCGAGCTGACGGCGCCTCTCCGGGTCGCTTGAGCTCCGCTGCAGCGGGTGCTCGGGGACGGGCAAGGCCGTGGGGCTGGAGGGACAATTTCCAGTGAAACCTGGGGACTAGGAGGAAGATGTGCTGCCGGGTCTGCTACTCTGGGCAGCGACTGTGTGGTTGTCACGCTGCTTAGGTTGTCTTAAAGGGTTGTCTTTGTCACCTGAGAGTCTCCTGTGAATCAGGTATCAGCTCAGCAAAGTCACCTGGAAAAGGCTACACCAGCACCGTTTTGTCCTGCATGTATAGAATATTGTCGAGCTAAAATCTGGCAACCCACAAAGAAATATTTAGGTTTCTTTTAGGGCTATTGAGCCTTTTATTTTGGAACACTTTATAACAAAAGCTTGGTTGCTTTTGTCTTTTCCTTCCACCAGTTGCCACCTCTTCGCTTATTAAAGATAAGAGAGAATGAGACATCTGCCACCTCCATTGGAATAGGTTGAATACTTAAAAATATTCCTTATACCACTCAGAACACTCAGAAGTGGATGGGGCCGGGAGCAGAGGGGAAGGCAGGATGCTGATAAGGGTGAGCTTAGAAGGGTGTTCCCTTCTAACCTCATGAACATGAAGCCTGAGAGCAGGCAGCCTGTGTTCGGCTCTTGACTCAGCCTTTCACTCCCTGCAGTTTCATTTGGCAGCTGCTCAGCCTCCTGGACACTTCCACCTGTTTTCTGTCCTGCATCAGGGGCATCAAGAGCAGTGCAGTAATGAGTGCTGCTAATAATACACAGCTATGTGAAGAGAGAGGTGCTGAGGGCCATCGAAGTATCCGGAGTATCCATCCAAGTACTCGAGGGCCATCTCAAGGGGTTGGAAATGTCAGCCTGCAGGCACTCCTTGACCAGGTAGCTTCTGAGCCTGACATACTTCAGCTCCCACTTCCTCTGAATGTGTGTAAATTCACAGAGGAGGCCAGGGGCTGGCAGAGGAATTTCAATCCTCACCTTTCCTGTGCACAGCAAGCACAACATTCAGACGATCATTCGGAGGCCTCTTTGTAGCTCTGGCTCAGGGTTCCAGAGGACACCTCTGTGCCTGTGCCCCTTCACATCTAAATCCGAGGTTGTCTAAACCTTCTGTCGGTGGCGCAGCAGCACGATGGATTTGAGCAGATCTAGATAGACTGCCTAGACTGAGCTGGGAGCAGCTCTTGTCTCCGGCAAACCACAGTGAACCTGCACATTCGGAAGGTATTTAATTCGTCGTCAGCCTCGGGGAGGGATGCTGAGGTCCCAGCTTGGTGTGCCGGCAGGAGCGCTGCAGCCCGGCGCCGGCAGTGAGGAGCTGTCTGCATCTTTTTTCCACTTAGAATCGGGCTCCATCTAGTGATCCTCTCCCAGAGGAGGCTTTTTGTGCCGGCTGAGCAGCCATTTGTATCTGCGGCTCAGGGAAGCCCCGCTCAGAGCTGTGCAGAGCAAACATCCCCGCAGAATCTCCCAGCACTGGTTTTCCAGCCGCACTCACCGGACCCGAGCCGCTCTGCTCACGGTGCTGCAGGACCCGGGGAGATGAGCATTGTCTCGAAATAGCTGAGGATGTGCACATAAATGAAAGGAGCTTGAATTTGCACTAGAAACTTCTTTAGGAGATCATATTAAAAAAAATAATAATAAAAAAAATCAGGCTAATCCCTGGGCTGTTTTAACTGAGAAATCAGTGATCTGGTTGAAGTCAGGAGCACTCAGCAGTGTGAACGTTGTGTTCACTGGCACTCCTCGGGCACAGGGCAATGCCCCAAGAGGGGAAGAGCACACTGTGCCCGAGGAGTGCCAGTGTCCCAAGCCCTGCAATCAATATAAATTGCAGCCATTCACACTAATTAGTTGTTTAAACACAGTTTATATTCATATAAACGGTTTTCCGGAGTACTGTCTTGAATAATAAAGACATTACAGAGGCAGTAGAAACAGTATTGAGTGATATAATTGAATGCTAGGCTTCAGTTATGAAAGGTATCAAAGAAAGCTCAAAGCTCGCAATAAAGTCAGGGAAGAAAATCCAGAGTGAGGCAGTTAGTCCCTCACGAAAGTTCACTGACACAAGAGCACCATCTGCTGCTAAATGTGTGCTTGGGAAAACCGGTGGCCAGAGTCCCTTCCCACTGCGGGTGTTACACAGCTTCTGCTGGGCATTTGGACATTCCTGTGATCTTGTAGAGTTGGTGTAAATGAAAAGTGTCATCCAGAATCGAAACTCTTGAGAGGCGTCTGTGTGCTCGGGGACTGCATCTACCTTAACCAGTAGCTTGAAAGACTGAAAATAAGTCACCCTTTGGTTGCTGCCTGGCCCTTACCCTGAGGAACGCTCTGAGTGACCCAGCATTACCAATAACAAGCAACTGTTCTTTGTTTAGAGGGGCCAGCTCGTTATTCGAGTAGGACACACCAATTTCTGTAATTAACAACAGGTGGTTCATTTAATGTTGTGGTTTTGATTTCCCAACCTTGTGAGTAACAATGAAGGAGTCTCCAGGGTGTGGGATGTGCCATGGATACAGGGACATCTGAGCTGGCTCCATGAGAAGTGGGATGTGCAGAAAGGAATGGGTTTCATTTCAACCTGTGAAAAAATAACCTGGGTTATTATAAGGAGCTCAGCATATTTGTTGTCCCAAGGCTTGTGGCACATGGTGACCTAGAAGTCACACCAAGGCAGTATGGCATCTGTTAGGAGTTTTGCTGCTTGATTTGAATGCTGCAAAAATTGTATTCCTGAGTGGTCTGGAAGGCCACCCCACAACTACGAGGCAATGCTGTCATACCCATTAGTTCATTAGTTGCAGGATGTTTCAATGAAAGAGATTAATTTCTTCTGCTCTACTGCAGCATAAAATGAAGCACCATCTCCTGTAGACAGATTAGAAAGGTTTTTATGATTTTGATTTATGATTCTTCTGTTAAAAAAAAAAAAAAAAAAAAAAAAGTTTTTTCTTTTCCTGTCTGCTGAAAAGGAAATATTCAGCTGGTATCTCTCTGACTCCCCCATCAATAAGATGTGGAGGAACATGGATGGAGCCTCCCAAAACCTTCTCATTGACCAGACAAGGGACCTGTAATAGGATGCCTGAGGCCATGCATAAAAAAACAGCTTTTCTATGCTCACCTGTATTTCTATAGGAAAATACCTGCTATGTGCTAACATGGAGGAATTCATCTTGAGGAACAAAGGTACTAGGACAGGCTCACTAGATGGTGAGAGTGATGTTCTTGAGACTTCCCTTTCCTTAACTAGAAGCTGCTTCATAGCCAGAATTTTAATTCCTCCTGGAAACCATGCTATAATCCCACTGACACAAGGACAGGGGGTGTCGAGAATAAAAGAGAAGTTGTTCTAGCAACAAAGCATCAGTAAAGATCATTGCCTATGAAAGAACTTTATAAATCTGGTTTTGTGTCAGCCAGGAGAGAAAAGAGCTAGGCTGTTTGCTGATGAGCTTTTTGAGTTCAGCTTTTTTTTCATGCCTTTTTGATAAGTCTGAGACAGACACCTCCAGAGCAGAGCCAAAGACAGGTGAAAAAACATGCATATAGTTTGTGTTTCAGACCACTGTGTACATGACAGACTAAACTAAAGATCCTACAAGAAGCTGCTTTTGTTCTCCTTCATATCAAAATATTACTCTGTGGAGCTGCCCTTTCTTTCTTTTAATATCACAGATGCAGTTTCTGAAAAACTTCCTGGGGGATTTAATAAGGTTGTTGCAACCGCCCAACCAAACAAAGCCATGTCCTCACTTCAACCTGACAGTACAGAGGATTTTCTCTTTGGTGACATCTATATAATGCATCCTGTGAGCGTGGATTTCTCATACCAACAGAAAAAAATAGAGAGCTGTTACTCAGACAAAGCAAAGTTTCAGAAAAACAAGTCACAAATTTTCAGCTGATAATTTCTTGATCATAACTGGTGAGATTTCCATGAGACATTGCTGTCAAAGGGCTGACCCCCAAAGCAAATAACTTTTGTATATAAGGAAATATACAATCCCTGTACCATTCAGGCATCACTCCTCAAGATACGCCATCACTTAGAGAACATTTGATGACTTCAGCTTTCCTAGCTCTCCAGATGACAGCAAACTCAGTTATTTAATTTTGTTTTTATTAGGAAATGAGACATTTGAAAGTCTGAAATAGCTTTGATCCCTGTTATTGAATTGCTGCAGCATGGCAGAGGCAGTGAAAATACCCAGTGGAACAGCCAGAATGAACCTTCTCTGTTTAAACAGAGTGGTGCTGTGTGTTTGTAAAGCAGGTACCTGTGATATCCAAGACATGATAAAACCAGGGAGAACATATCCAAACTTTGTGCTAGCTAAAATAAAAAGCTTCTCCAGGTTAAGACACTGGTTAGAGGAAAGGGGATGCTGCCCCAAAGCTTCTTGATAGAACAGTGCCTTAATATTTGCTACTTTCTCCTATGAGCCTTTTTTTTTTTTTTCTTTTTTTTGGGGGGGGGATGGGGTGGGATAAAGCAGGCATAACTGAGCTACCAATTCTCTTTTGAAATTCAAATTGTTTTGTGTTGTTGCTGTTGGGGACTTCTGGTAAAAATAGGATTATGTTTAATTTACAGTGTTAGGGATTTTTGTGAAGATGAAAGAACTTTTGCTGTAGTGGGCTCTTAGCCTGTAATAGTACTGGTTTAGGCTTTTGGATTTTTTTTTTTTAACTTCAAAAAGCAAACATCAATAAATAAAAACATCTGTTTGAATGAAAAACGTCCCCTGGCTCAAGGAACTACAGTGGGTCTGTCAGTTTACTCTCTATCAGCATCTCCAGAGAATGCTAATGGAGCTCCACCTGCCACGAGCACAAAGAGAGGCTTCAGGAGTTGCTTTTTATTTTGGGGTCATCCTTGTGTAGAGTGAGGCTGCCTAATACTTGGGCTGGTGCTAGAAAGGCTTTTTAGGAATTTGTAGTGGTTGAAATTAGCAGAGGGTTGATGTAAGGCCATATTAACTATGATTCACATTGGATTTTTAAGGTGTTTTGTCCTGTTTAAACTCATTACTGGTAAAATTATGAACTTTGCCAAGAGCATATCCAGGCAACATCAGGTAGTGAACCCAAACAAGTTTTTCATCCAATGAGATACCCCATGACTTGAAAAATGTGGTTTGTATCCTCCCAGTTTAACTCTTCTCATCAGGAGACGGCTCATAACTGAGACATATAGAACCAAGTAATTTCACACATCCTTGTCTCATTCCCTCATCTTTCCTCCTTGCTTTCCATGCACAGCTGATTTTTTTAGAAACTCATTCTTGTAATAGTTAGAGTCATAGTTTCTTAATGAAATTCCTTACTTCTGACACACTATAAAAAGTAGCAACCCCTTAAGTAGACATCTGCTTGGAATTTTTGCAACATTTAATATTTCCTAGAATAGAGCCATAAATTGTCTTGTACCAGCTTCAATGTGCTAGTCAGTGTAACTCCTGCCTGCTTTGGGCAGCCAGAGGCTTTTGGGCGAGAGTTACGTGGAAAGATCCAAAGTGGGGCCAGGAATGGGAGCTACAGATGGGTGAGAGCAAGTATGGTTTTCAAAATAAAAAATGCAGAAGAAACCAGAGAAATTTAGAAGTTTTCTGAAGGGTCTGCCCCCCAGTGACTGAATGCGAAGAAAAGGACTAATAGTTACCTGTTGCAAAGAAAAGGAAGTTACTATCCAGCACAAACAGAAAAGCAAGGACAGGCAGAAGCCATGGGAACGAAAATCAGAGCAAGCCAGTGACCGCAGAACCATGTTATTGAAGGTTTGGAACCTGGGAGCTCACAGTTACATATACGTTTCTCTGAGACTACCGCAGTGGGAGGTGATGCAAAGACTAAGAAGGCTGACAGCTAAACCTGAAAAGATTTGAAATAGCTGTTTTCCTCAGGGATTTGACTAGCCCAGAATAGGTGAGCTGAATCAGGGGACCAGACCCTCCAGCAGCTGAACTGCTGAAAGCCTGGAAGGGAAACCTGAGGCAGAATTGCTGTAGCGTCACATCACATGGTGAGGTACTGCAGATCTGCATCCTGCTAAGTTGAACTACTTTTTATTCCTTGGAGAAAGGTCTCATTAGCCCTTTTAATTATTTTCCTATCTGCTAGAACTCCAGATGCCATTATGTTACGTAAAATGACAAATGTATTTTTAACTTGTAAAGCATGTGAACTTTAAGCTCCTTCCAGTGATACGAATACAGCTCCATTTCGATGCATGACTCATCTTCACATGTAGGGAAAAAAGATCAGCATTTCACATCCCTGGAACCACACTCTGTGCACCAGCGATGAGCGACAGTTGCTGTGGGAACCATCACTTTTAGTATCCTGACTGTGCATCTGAAAGTGCCGAGAATCACTGACCACGTCTTTGGTCGCGTTTAGTGACTGCATGTAGTGAGAGCACCCTTTCGGTAGCCAAGCGCCTTAAAGATCACTGCCCGCTATCGGGTCTCATCGCAACAGCCTGTTTAACACAGGCTTTGGAGCGAACGTGGCGACTCTCCCCCTTCCCAGAGGAGCCATCGGGGGAAGGGCCGGCGGTGCCACCGCGCGGGCGCGCTGCGGTACCAGCCCGGAGCCGCCGCCGCTGCAGCCTCATTTTCCTCCTCTATCAGGGCCGTTTACCCCAATAAATTCATATCGTGATTAAAATCACCACCCTAAATCACCTTAAATTCACCGCGAGGGTTGTTCCCCACCAGGGTTGTTCAGAGGAACCCGAGCAGTGGAACCTGACCACGAGGGAGCTCCCGCTCCCCGCTCGGGCCCGGCCCAGTCCCGGCCGCTTGTGGGGGGCTCGGGCCGGTCCCGCCGCCGGCAGCCCGGCGCGGTTCGGGGCGGGAAGGCGGTGCGCACCTGCCCGGGGCGGCGGGGCGGACCCAGGCAGAGCCCGCCTTCCCCGAGCCGCTCCGGGAAGCCTCGGCTGGGGCCGCGCCGCCACAGGCAGGTAATCGAGCTCCGGCGTGGAGCTGCCCCCGCCCGGCTCCCGCCGCCGCCACCCCCCGCTCTCCCGGCTTCGCCTCAGGGCTTTCCCGCCCTCCGCCGCCGCCTCAGCGCGGGGGGCTGAGCGAGCGGCCCCTCTGCTCGTGGGAACGGGGCTGCTGGCTCCGGGACCCGCCCCGGAGATCCCCCTCAGTCCCCAGCGGGACCCGCTCGGCTTTGGGAGCCGCGCCATGGCATCTCCACGGACTTCAGTTTTTGGGTGGTTTGGTGGTCCCTGCTCCTCGCTTGTGGACCCAGGCAATTAAAGCACAGTCCCAGGGTTCGGTGCCTGCCCAAGCAGTGCCGCTCTGGGGTTCAGTCCAGGTATTCGTGGTTCTCTTGCGTAATTTGGGAGTGTCGGGATGAGGCAGGGGACCATTGTGAGGATTTCTACATAAAACATTGAGGCAACAAGTAGTAGATGCGGGTTTATAAGCTGGAAGCACTGCTCTGTTGTACAGAGTTTAGCTGTAGTGTTATTCCAAGTCTCAGCAGTTACTCAGTTACTTTTTGTTGCAGTAAAAGCAGTGATTTATACCTGCAGATTGAGAGCTGTGTGTATTGGAACTGGGGTCTGTAAAGCCAAAGTGTGCTTTCCTGAGGTGACCCTCCACTTCTGTTCTCCCTGGCACCTGGTCATCTTGCTAAGAGAAAAGCAGTGAGGTGGGACAACAGTTAGTTGACATCAATTACTAACACTTGTTTACATTTTTACTCAGGACTAAATGGCAAGAAAATGGACCGTTTGAAGCACTGGGTTTGATTGCTTGAGTGAAGGGGCTCTGCTGAGGATACCCCACAGGAATCTGTCGGGTGTCTCTGTCATCCCACTCTTCCCTGATATGGAACAAAGTGAAGGTGAACAGGAATCCCAGGCAGAGAGTCACGTGGAGAGTAAGAGCAGCGTGAAATCCTTGCCTGGGGGAACAGCCCATGTCAAACTAGAGATAAAAAAACATGCAGTTACAGACGACTACAAACTCTCCAAACGTGTGCTAGGGTTAGGAATCAATGGCAAAGTACTGGAATGTTTCAACAAGGAGACAGGCCAGAAATGTGCTTTGAAGGTATGTACGTTTTGTACTTTCTCCTTATTTATGGTTTGGAGGCCAGAGTTCACTCCCAGAACCCTGTAAAAGCTACTTGTTCCGCTGCTTACCTTTCACAAAGAGTGATGCGTGAAGAATCTGAATACGTGGAAACATTTGCTATTGCAACACTGGAGTCCCAGCTTGAGCCTTTTCCAGAATATTCTGTGTAGTTTCCAGAATAATGTTATCAGCTGTGAGATTCTCGAGTTCATATTTAAAAGACAAAAAAGCGGGGGAGAGAACCGTGTCTTGGTGTGTTCTGGGAGAAAACCTGTTAGATTTTGAATGAACATATTATGCAATACTCACGAAGGAAACTATTTTGGATCTTGTGCAGTGAATAGGCCTAAGCTGTGAAATACTTAAATGCTCATTGATCTTTAGTCTTTCCTCTGTTTGAAGACTTTTCTTAAGGAGCGTTTCTAGTTGTTCATTTATTTTCCTACTTTATTTTTGCAATCCACTTACCAAAAGATATTTCCTGGGAAAGCACTGGTTACACCAGTAGGGTAAATGAGTTTAGTAGATATTTATGGTGATAAGTACCACTTAAATAAATGGAGCAATAACCATTCATTAGAGAACATAAAGCTTGCTTGCCTTTTGTTCTGCAGCTTTTAAACTTGAAAATTTCCCTGATGCTCTTAAACCACATTGTTAGGAAAAAAAAAAAGCTGCCTAAATGAGCCTGGTTCAGTACCAGAAGACTAAAAGCATCTGAAGTAATTGTCATGAGAATTACTTATGGTTGTTACAGATTCCTTGCTTGTGTTAATCTGATAGGTCCAGGAGGCTCTCGGGTATCCTTCCTTTCCCTAAACATGCTCCATGTGTGCTGGGAGCAGAGTGGATCTGCCAGTGGACAGCTGGATGCTCTGCCAAGGCCTGGAGATGTTCCCTACCAAGCAGAACATCTCCCCATCAAAGTTTTTGTGTTGTGATAGAGAAGCCTGGAAATACCTGGCAGCTTTGGGTACTGAAAAAAATTTTAATAGAGGAACTAGAAAAGCTTATAGTACAATGTTTTGTATTATGATTAATAATGATTAACAGGTGATTAATTCACGTGTTTCCAACACTCTCGTGTACTTCATCACACTTTTGTATTAGCTTTATGCAGGTGACTCACAGAAGTTTATCATAGGGAAACTGGAGGTTTTGACAGACTTCGGGTACTGGGGTTTTGCACCTGCCATGGGGAGTGTCACATCTTTGCATCTCTGAGGGGATCCATTAATCAGGTCCTTCTGGAGCACTAGCAACATGAATTTCTAAACTTAGCATTCTGTGATGAAGGATAATAGTTAATGCTGAAGCTGATCTGCTGTTTCTGAAGAGTTCAGTGACTGTTGCTGGTTAGAGATCATTCATACTTGAAAGGGTTTGCAGTCATAAGGGCTGAAAGCATTTTAAAACAGAAGTTGCCTTTCCAGAGAGTAATTCAGTAGCAACATGTATGTTCTAGAGCAAATTTTGTAGCTCTGGAATGAAGTAGGAAGTATATTCTGATGTATATTAGTATCCAGAAAATACTTTTTTATTTTAGCCTTCAAAGTTGGAGAGAGGGAGAAGAGAATGGAAGTTGCTGTGCCCTGATAGAATGTCTTCTGCTTGATGGGTTGGAGGAACCTATGGTGGAGTCTCTAATACCTGTTTGTGTTTAGCACTGATGTCTTGTTTGTGTTGGCTGATTTTTTTTGAAACTTTTAATATGTCTTGAGGACCAAAGTTTCACTTCCTCAGTCATTACAGGTCAGCAATAGCTGATGTATCACTGAACTTACCCTGTAAATGTGTTTGCCATCCTGTTTCACATCCAGCTGTGGAATGTGTGCACTTTTCTTCTGAAAGGGACAGAAGTATGGCAGCAAAATTAAGATGTTTATGAGTTCTCTAGGGAGTTTGAATGGCAGATAATACTTTGTGCGTTTCTCATCATTATGGGTTTAAGTGCTGAATAAAAAGTTAAACATGCAATTAAGTAAAACTGCCAGCAGCCCAGAGAGAATCCACTGCTCTCTGCAAGGATGGTCTAGTGAGAAGATTACTCAGCAAGGAGGGATAAAAACTCTGCTTGGTTAATTGGCAAGAATAGGAAGATCTTTTCCCAGCCCTGAAGATATTTGCAAGGATGAAAATATTCAGAGAAAGTTTTTCCTTTGTTTCTTGTGAAACCTGAACTGGGCCACACAAGTCCCAAACCTGCTCCAGATGACACTTCAGAGGAAATCATCCAGTCAAAGCAGTTACGTAAAAGTTACAAGAAGCTTGGGAAAAAATATTCAGAAACAACCTCGGAGCAGAATTCTCTGTGTAGGGACAACAGGGCCTTGCCACTGCCCATTCTTCTCAGGTATGATGGCAGGGTTATCATTCACTTACAGGAATAGAAAGTGGAGGCTGATGGAGCTGTCACAGAACAAACCCAACTGGTATGACAGGTAAAGAAAAATGGAAAGACTGAATTGCAAGTTAAACATGAAAAAAAAGGGGATGCTGGATGGATTTTTTTCTGGAGGTTGCTTGCACATATCCATTGAGATTTATGTGTATTTGTGGACAAATACTTCAGGCATGAGAGTGCTTGCTGTAACCTGCTCCTGGGAAAGGAAGAACATCACTCCTGCTGCTGAAGATAAAGTGTAATAGGCTGTTCTCCTTCACATCAAACTTGCCCATTAAAGCAGCTCCTGACTGGGCAGATGGCACTGCTTTCTGCCTGCAGGTTTTCTTTTAAATGTGAACAGAGCCAGCACAGCCAGGGTTTGGATAGAAAGTACTCAATGGAAGGAATTTTAGCAGAGGTACTCAAGAGGAAAGGGCTTGAACAGGCAAAAATATTCATCCCCAGAGCCATACAACAGTCAAGCACTCCATGCTGTAATTGGGAGGTCCCTGTTGTTGTTTTTGTTAGTCCATATGCATAATTGGAACTGGTTGGAATTTCACTAATCATTTTGGAGTGGGAAAACACAAGGCATCCTTTTGGAGATACTGCAGGGTTTTGGTTATTTTCCTATAATACTGTGTGCCTTAGTTTACTCTGCTTGGCATTGTGATTTGCTGCCCAGTTTACAATGTGCTGTCAGCTTTGTTTCTGTTAAATTGAAATGCCACATGCATTGCTGTCCTGCTCCAGAAAATCTCATCTGGTTTCTCACTTAGACATATAATGACATTTTGGCTGAACAGCACTGTTTCCAAATAGTGAGAACATGGGGATTTAGAAAAGTAGAAGCATAAACAAAACTGCTGTGCAGGGCTGTGGCCTTCTGGAAGGCAGCTATGTTTTGGTCTCTGTCTCCCTTACAAATAGAAAAGCTTCTCAGATCTCTTTCCATAGTTGATCCAGAAATAGCTGTCAAGTGAAGTCTAGTCACTCTTCTATTTTTATCTCCTCTCTGCCAGCCTGCCCCCTTCTGTTCACTTTGCCTTTTGGGGCTTTAGGGCAAGTTTAACCTTTGCTTCTTTAACACTGACATCAGCTCGAGTGTTCTCTGCTGGTGTTTGCACTCTTCACTGTTTTTAGGGAGAGGAGACCAAAATAGCTGGTTAACCTGTGAGGATAAATGTGAACTCCTGGGATTTGCCTTCCATTAAAAAAAACCCCAACCTACAGCTCCTTGTTCTTTCTTTCCTTCTCCCTCATTTCTTTTTAGGCACAAATTCCTGCTAAGTGGTGTCAAAATAATACTTCAATGTATTTGATGATCTCCTTTATTTTTTGTGGAAGATGGTAGGAAGGGCTCAGAGCTGGGATTAAATAAGAATAGAACAGAGAGGTAGAGAGCCTCCTGTTGGGTATTGGGGCATCTCTGCATCTGCAGCTTCAGGATTTTGGTGGATGTTTCAGGATGTAAAAGCAGTGTTACATGTCATTGCCATACTATTTCTCTTCAGTAGACAGATGGTGCTTCTTTCCAGAAGGAAAGGAAGGACAATTCAGGCATAGTCACAAACCAAAGACCCTTGGAACTTCAGGAAAGCTGAGTACTTTGGTTATGGGTGCACTTTTGGGATGAGTAACTCCTGAGTAGCAGTGGTAAAATACTTCTCCCCTAAGCACTGGGCACATTCCCTGTGTACTGCAGATGCTTCCAGCCACTTGACACTTCCAGGTTCAGGTGGAGTGTGTATGAATGGACCTGCTACTTCATGGAATTGTTTAAACTTGAAAAGGCCTTAAAGATCATCAAGTCCAACCATTAACCCAGGATTTCCAAGTCCACCACTGAACCATGTCCCCAAGTGCCACGTCTACACACAGACCTTATCCTCTAGAATAAATAGTGAGGTAAGCCATCCCCTGCCTCATGGAAAATGTGTTGTGCTCCTGAGTGCCAGCAGAAAAGTGACTGTATATTGCTGATTCGAAGACAAATAGGCATAGCCCAAATGTTAAATAAAGCAAAAAGCAAACACAAAATTGAACACCCTCCTTGCCTTTTAGGTTTGAAGAATGTTTAGTGAATGATAGAAATGATAATTGTAGAGTAGGAGTCTCTGCTGTTACGCCTGAGAGTGTTAGCATAACTTTCTTCTCAGAAGGAAAGAAAACAGATAATGGAGAAAGAAATTTTGCAAGGAAAGTTGTTCCCAAAATGATTCTTAGGACCCAAACATAGGACTATCTAGAGAATGTTCTGCTTTCCATAGGTGAGTTGCTGTGGACAGAGACAAGCATTCTGCCTCAGTTTCATTTAGTCTCTAGCTATGTTTCTGTCTCTCATTCAGTTTTAATGTTTCTGATTACATTAAATAGTTCTGCATGACAAAAGCTAATAGTGGAATAGTCTGTTTTCAGTTAGTGTACCCTGAAGCCAAGTCATGATTGCTCACAAACAGGGGACTGTACAGTCCAAAGTATTTGTTTTGCAAGTTATCTAAATAGCTGGTGCTTGTAAAATACTCTGCTTGCTGCCTAAAGTAAGATGATGATCGAGGAAAATGATGCAGCAATGGAGAAAGTACTGCACACAGTGAAAGTGAAGGTTATTTTAGGCTGGTGATTACTTGTAGAATAGGAAATGGTAACAGTCTTCTTAGATGCTGCAGATTGCATTTTTAGAAGAGAATTATGCCAGATTAGGAGTGAAACATTTCAACATTTTTGGCATAAGGAAGAATAATGGTGTGCTAAACTTAGAACTGTGATGACAATTTGGGTAACCAAGTGTAATGGTTGGTTAGGTTTTATCCAGGGTGAAGCAGCTCTTCTGGAATGATTGTATGTTTCTGGAGGAAATTAGCACTTTCTAGTGAATTATTCTGTAATTCTCTCTTACCTACCATGTTCCCTGCAGTGCTTATGCTGGTTTATCTCATGCTACAGTAAATTTAGTGTCAGTAACAGAGCTTAGTTTGAGTAACAGAGTCCGTGAGCTGTGTTGTAGATCAAAGCTGGATACAGCATAGAATGAATATGAGTTCAGAAGAGTTCTAGTTAAATAGCAGCCCTGTCTACAGAGGAGTGCCTAGAATATGGCTAGCATCAGACTGGTCTTGAATTTTATCCTTCAGTGCCAATCTTGGTGACAATTACGTAAATATGCATAAAATACCTAAAATAACTTCCAGTCGATTAAAAAGTGGGTCGTTTCTACTGCTAGAAGAATTGTTTTTAAACCAGTGAGTCATTCAAGACCAGAGTCTTTGAGCATTTTGTACTTATTGGGGCCAGACTGGCACCTTTCAAAGTGTCAGTTGGACTAGTTAATTTTTAAAAAACTAGGACTTAACAATTTACTTTGAAGATCTGACATTCTTGACTGGTCTGCTCTTTATTTGAAATACAGCAAATAATTTAAAAATAAAGAGGTGGGCTCGGTCTGAAATAATGAAATTATATGTAATAAATTTATTTTTTTCAATCGCAATTCATTAAGCCTAAAAAGCAGAAACAGCCAAATGCTATAAACCATTAAGTCATCTTGAAAAAGCAAAACTATGTTGATACTACTTTGCACCTTGTCTGTTCTCCCCTAGTCTCTCAGCAAGCTGGCACAAGTTAGAGCCTGACTTGAGTGGCAACAAAGCTTGGGAAGATCAAGGCGTGTTCCCCGCCTTGCCAGGTTCAAAGACCTGATAATGTTCCAGATAAGTGTCTTACTGCAGCTGCGAAGGTGCTGAAAGCAGAGCACGTGTGTGCCTGGTCAGACTCCCCTGATTGCCTGACACCCTTCTTGGCTAGAAGGCTCCCCCTCCTCGCTTTAGAGTATAAATCCTCCTGTGGAGGAAAACCTTGCTGATTTGTGCTAGTGGGAGTCTCGTTACAGGTAACTGGATTTTGCAAATCAGCTTAAGTGCAAAGGAGTAATATACAGTAATTTTAAACTTAATTTACAACATAAAGTGTACTTCAGGTGTATTTACTTATGGTCATATCATGTAGAGAGATTCCCAGATTGGAAAAACCTGATAACCTTCGGAAAGAATCAGGTCCACACCTGAATGCCAGGGCTCACACACAATCCCTTTTTCCTTAGTGTATTTCCATCTGTCTGTGGTAGCACCCTGTGTAAGTGTGGCCTGGGCTGAGAGTAAATGGCTTCTTCTTGTTGTTTGTGCCTGTTCAGTTTCAGCAGAAAGCAGAGATTATGTTCATGCTGTGATAAATTCATGGGAAGCACAGAGAAGGAAGGTGTCACCGTTATTGGCAGCAAGAGCCAATGTGATTTTGAGGAAGTTAGTGGATTAATATCTTGCCTATGAAGACTTTTCCATTTTAATCCCTTCACCGTATACAGTGATTTATCTTTTTCTTTTAAAAAATGATACAATCTTTGATTTATTTACACCATCAGACAGCATTTTGCATCCCTAAATATTTTTGCAGTTCTCTTTGCTTGACCCTGAAGAAGTTCCCATTTCTCATATGACCTGAATATGTTTCCCTGTTTTGGAGATTTTCCATGATAAATGTGCCTTTAGAACGGCAGACTTTAGGATGGTGTATAATATTCTATTAGCAGCAGTACAGCTGTCTGCAGAGCTTTATGTCTTTTGGTCCTGCAGAGCTGTTTGAAGTCCGTGTGGCTCTTGCACTCTCCGAAGACACAGTGATGCTGATGGGAAGGGAAGTGGCAGGGATGTGGCCAGTGCTGGAGGTGCAGGGTAGATGACCTGCTTCATTAATTGGAAAACCGTGAGAACTTCTTTCCATCAGCAGCAGTGAAAGCTGGAGGTGTGGTCTGTCTGGATTAGGGTGTATAAACTGCAGGGATTGTGGTATTTTACACAGACTTCCTAAGTACTTAAGATGATTCAAAGCTCCATAAATGAGATTAAGCTGTAACGCTGCAGCATTTTAATACCTCGGGAGTGAAGGGGGAGAGGATTCTTGCTCAGCATGTAAATCACAAGTGGCCTCCAAGTTCCTGAATCTTTGTGATACCTGGCATTTTGCACTGGAGCTTTCATGGCCTGTATTAAGAAAAAACACAAATATTAAATTTGTGTAAAAGTTCAATTTTCCTCCAGAGAAGTTTGCTTGTTGAATTTATTTTAAAAAAACCCAAAAACCAAACAAACAACCATGAGTGTGCCATCTTTATAAGTAATTTCAGATGATCTGGTTAAGGAGCCAGTCTTATTAAGGTTGCACTGTGCACAGATCTTAAGCCTTGCCAGTTCAAACTCTGGCTCTTCTCCATAGGCTTTTTCCCAGGATTTTTTTTCTTGAATACTCTCTTAAGGATGCTGGCATTCCAAGTAACAGGCCCTAAAGCAGCTCCTGGGATCTGAGTCAACAAGGGCTGAGGACAGATTTATTAAGACTGTTGCAAGGGGAGAAATCTGAAAAAAAAAAATAAAATATGGATTGTTTATGGGTTTTTTGGATGGCATTTTTGAGATATATAAAGTGTTAGGGAATGGCAGGGTGTGGAGCAACTCGTGATCTCCATGGCCAGGTCTTTGTTGTGCTGAGGTTTTGGCTGGGTGAGTGCTTTGCCCAGGTGTGAGTCAGTCTGGGCCTTACGAAAGCCCTTCAGTGCTGATTTGTACCAGCCTTGGCTTCTGTTGTACCGTGGGGTGGGGTTGGGTGTCATTTTGTTTTCAAAGGAGAGCAGTTAAAAACTGGATAGGGAGCAGCTGACTCCCACACCTGTGTTGTGTGTTGAACTCCTGTGTACTCCTTAGCCCTGAATCTATCATATATTTCAGGGATGAAATGTCCTTAAAATCCCTTTCCAGTGCCACAAGGCCTGGCGTTTGTCAGTGTTCTCCTTGCCTGTTGTTCTAACACTGAGAAATACTCCCTTTTACTTGCTTAATTTTTAACCAAAATTATATTTATTTATCCTGTAAAGGATTAATTTCTCTCAGGGCCTTCCATTTTCCCACGTGTTGCTTTTAGTCAATGTGGCTTTGTCAGAAGCAGTCTGGTTTCCACAGCAACGAGTTGTTAGCACCAAAGATGTCAGAGCTCCAAGGTGGGGAGGGGAGGGGGCTGCATTTTCTGGCTCAGCCGCTGTGCCACGGTACCGGTCTTGCTGCAGCCACGCTACAGCACAACGTCCCCATTGTCTTCGTGAAGAGTGAAAGCCTTTCATTTTGTTCTCCTCTTCCCTTTCCAATCAATTTACAGTCAAAATCTGACACTTGGGAGGTAGATGGGGCTTGATGGTTCCTTGATGCTTTGAAGCTTCCTGTTCTTTCAAGCCCTCTCTCTGTTCTAAGGGTTCTGCTGTGTCCTCTGCTTTTTAAAGAGTTTTTCTGTGGACAAAATAGGGCTTTTGCATACATACAAACCCTGTAGAAGTAGGTTTGTGATAAAGGAGAGCAGGGCACTATTCTTTCTGACCCATGTTCAGTGTCTGCCTGTGAATGAGTACACGAAAAATTGTCAGTCCTTTCACCTTGCCCAGTAATGTGAAACCTGCTCCAATTAAACCTGCTTGGTTGGGTTTTCCCAGGCACCCATTTCCTTAGGGTGGGAACTCAGTCTCGCTGCTATTGACCTTGGAATATTGCATTATTTAAAAGGATTTTCTTAAACACAGTTAACCTGTGAAATTCGTTGCCCCAGGAGCTGAGAGGTTGTGATGCTGTGAAGATCTTGAAAGAAAACAGAGCTTCTCTGAGCATTTCAAATGAGAAGAAAGCCCCTGTAGTTTTAATATACTGTACAAATTTGGCTGTGATCTTCCAGATCCTGTTGTTACAACTGATAAATACAAAACTGTCAGGATAAATAATGAAACTTTGAGCTTCAGAAGGTGTATTATTGTTTCTCTTGTGTAAAGTGTACTTCTGCTGTAGGGGTACAATATCCTCCTGTCTGAGGAGAGGGAAATGAGCTGTGGCCTCAGCTCTGCTGGTGGTTGTGCCTCTGGGTAATGTCCATCCTTTGCACAATAGTTTCATGTAAGGGTGTGTCTTTCTGGGCAACTTGTACTTGTCTAAACTTGGCTGTAAACATAAGGTGAAATATATTTTTTTTTACAATAGTTATTCACATTTATATCCTTCCCCCTGCCAATCCCTTCTGAAGGGCAGGAAGGCTTGTGGAAATACAGAGTAATGTTATTGAAACTTCTTTTCAGGCCCATTCTGCTCCTTATTTTCACCTTCAATATGAATTAGAGTAAAACCCAACTGCTAAAGATGGTTAAAAACAGAAGCTGAAACTTTAGAGACATGGGTAGTTAATACTTTAAACTCCTTAAATATATGATGAAATCGTGCACCCCAGTGCTGGTTTTAATTCAATTTTTTGCATGTCTGCTATTGACTTTTAAAAGCTAAGCTTTGTATCTGGAACTTGGAATAGAATTACAAACTACTTTGGTAGCTGGTCGTATTCTTAGTCTTTATTTCACTTTCTTAACAAGTATCTGGCTTTGCATCAGAGTTCATGGTACGTGAGTTGTGCTTACAAAGGGCAAAATATCTGCATGGCTGTCTTGTGTACTGGAATTAGGTGGTTTTCCAGATTTATCATGTTCAGTTGGGAGGGTTTAAGGTTTGGGTTTTTTTGGGTTTTTTTAATGTTTGAAAACCTACAAAGTAACATCTCCCAAGGTTGCTGGCACCAGAGTGCAGGGAAGCAGAGTGCCAAAGTGAGTGGCACATGGAGAAAGGTCAATGTGACTGCCTTGGCTTGGACTGGGCCTCTGTGTCTGTTACTGGTGAAAAATGGGACAAGACACTCAAGATCTGCAGAAACTGACCTCTTGCTGCACTCTGGAGGAGGAGAAAACAGCACTATACATTATTGATAAAACACTTTATACAAGAGCAATTAGTTCTGAGTTTTCCCCACCTTTCTGCTGTCTGAATCAGTTGTGGAGGTGTGAGGGAGGGTGGATGCTGTGTTATGTTCACAAAAGCCAAATCTCCCAAGGAAAATAAGGAAAAAGTTCTCACAAGTGTTGGTTCAATAAAACATCCAACACAGCAATAGTAATTTATTGTTAAATGGTTCCTGCTGTTTGTGGCAGTCTTCATTTTTGGTTATATGAAGTAATAACTGTGTAGGACTGCTTGGGTCTAAAACGAAAGCAGGGTTTTTCCTCCATCCTACAAGAAGGGAGGAGGTTTGACAGGAGGGCAGTTCTGGAGGAGGAAAATGGCTAGAACTTGTAGCCTGAGCAGTCAATGTGAGAAAGGGCTGTGTGAGAGGAAGTTTGAGGGTAGCATGGGAAACCATCCATGATCCTCCTGCTCAGTGTGGGGCTTCCCCCATGGCTGCTTTCCCATCTATCACAAGCATCAAAGCTCATGAGATTGGTGTTCTCTGGTTTTGTTCATGTAAACCCTCTAAACACCTGAGGCCACCCAGTGTGCTGTGACTGTATTGTGTGCTCAACAATTGCATTCTAACTCCTGCATGCAAGTTCCAGTTGTTTATTTCTTCTTCTGGAGGATGCTGTGACTGGGCAGACCAAAAGGGAAAATTCTGTCTTTTAATCTTGATCTTCCATCTTCATTTGAGTAAGTTAAAATAGGGATGGCTTGGTAGGGGGAGGTGTTGTTATTATCACCACTGGCCACCAACTTCATCACTGACAAGCATTGCTCTGTTTCTATTAAAAATTAATAACATTAATGTGTCCCATCATCCCTTGGTTTCCTGCTGTGTAGGGGATTACCCAGAGACTACTGCTTGTCATTCCCCCTTTATGTCCACAAGAGCATTAAATGCTCTTTGGCTGAGATTAGCACTGTTAATATAATATTAAATCAATTAAGGTTTTGGTTTATGTTGCTTTTTATTACCAAGAGGTCCTCGCCTTTTCTGAAGACCAGTATACTTAAAAGCTCCCCAGTTTACCAGATTTGTCTTTTTTTTTTGCAAAAGAGCTCACCAGGCTAGAACTCCCTCAGATTTAACTTTTTAACTTGAAACCATTCATAGGAAGAACTTTTCTGATGCTGTGACCCTCCTGAGAAATTAGGCTGCATTGAGGTGTCTGTTCAAGCCTTCAAATGATACTTAAACTTTAATTAAAAAATAAATTAACTTTAATGAGATAATTTACACTTTCATACCACATTTAATCTAAATCTGCCAGTTATTCATCAAAATACCTTCTACATGTGGACTGAAGCAATCTTTAGATTCCTGTTGCATGATTATACAGAAATCTTGACTGGTGCTTTGTATCTGCACAGAGCAATCGGTGTCCCAGCTTCAAAACTTGTGAGGGTTTTCTAATTTTCTGTTTACTTTTAGAAAACAGGTTAATTACATTTATAGAGCACTTTCCTAACCACACAAATAGAATCTTGTGTACATTGTGAGCTGTCAGTGTGTATTGATCACTGATTCCTGGGCTGAGACATCAGCAGCAATGGTCTCCCCCACTTTGGTGGGCCTGAATGCCATTCAAGGTCCAGAGCTGACTGCTTGTTTTTCAGGGAGTATTTCTAGGGAGCCCAAAATCATATTCCTGGGAACCCTGACATCCTCCTTGTTTGGGAGAACTTCTGCAAATATGCGTGGTTTTGTGCTTTCATTCAGTTTATTCCACGCCTTTTAACTTCTGTGTAATCAGAGCAGAAGTTGGTTCCCTTCTCTTCCACCCCCACCTTTTTCTGATATTCATTCTCTGGAAGGATTACATTTTAACTACTAAATGTCAGTAAATGTCAACTTTTGCTTCTACCCCAAAACTTCAAATTTTTTATTAAAAAATAGATGACGGCAAAGTAATCTATGAGACATCACTCTTTATGTTTTTTCCCTTTTTCTAAAATTAATTTAGCAGTCAATAAATAGAAATTGTAGTTCTGAAGTATGATTAAATTTGCTGCTAATTTTTTCCAAACTACTGAATTTGGTGTTTTCAGTGTGTAACTTTTTTTAATAAGGCACCAAAGAAGAGAAAAAGTAAAATAGCTTTAAAAATAAAACCAGAATTCACATTTGAGCTTTTCCTGAGGCAAGATAGAACTGTATTATCTCTACTTTTTCTTTACAGTTGATACACTCTTCATTTAGTGGGGCTTTTCCCTCTAATTTTATTTTTACTAGTTGCGTAGAAATATAAGCTCTGGTATATTATTTGCATGTTTCTTGTTTTCTGAAATCATGGACCTTGTTAGCTCAAAATAAAATACATTGGTTTGCCCTTTTTTTTTTCATGTTTGTTTATATCTTTGTGTAAGAACATGAGAGCCAAAATTTGTATTATTTAGAGAAAAAGGACAAATAATCATTAATTACTGGGAACTGTAGCCCACTAGAGGCTTGTTAGTTACTGCAAATATACGACAAACCCAAACTTGTAGAATCAGTAACTAAACCAAAAATGTTAGATGTCTTTCTGCCTTTTTCCTGATAAGCCTGTTGGAGTTGGCTTGAATTGGGAGTTCAGTTTTGAGGCTCTATTTGTTTGCTCACTGACTGTGAAAGTAGAACTCAGTAAGCATTTTGGGGAATACTCAGGCTTCCATACATTCTGTAAATCAAGGATATAGGAAAGAGGACTCCCAAAACAGATGGTGCTGCTGCTGTTCCACGTAACTGTGCTGTCTTTTTGCCTCTGACCCTCCAGTAACCCAAGGTTCTTCCATTTAATGCTGTCCCCATGAGGACTGTGTTCCAACTTCAACATTTACATCTTCCTGTCTATCCACACAGGATTATATTTTACATCTTAAAATTTGCTAAAAATGTAAGTAGAAAAATTTGAATGTATGAGGCTTTTATTCAGCAGAATATGCCAAAGTTTACCTTGTTATTTTGTTCAAGTGTTCCCCTTGGAGGAGCTGCGAGGCACGTTCAGTATTTCTGCTGTTTGACCAAAGTACTTTTTACCTGCAGTTGTTATTTTTCTATGCAGTTTTAGGAGGCTGGGGGAGCAGTGGGGAGTGCTCCCTGTGCTGTTTCCCTCCAGGCTGGGCTGTGGGTTGTGCTGCTCTGCACACTGGCTGCTGCCTACAGAGCTGGTCTGGGGGAAGAGCACAATCACTGCCCCACAACATCTCAATGCAATGGACAGGCTTTGAATTGCACAAGGATGAGGAGTATTCTGGCATGTGGGCATCTGTTCCCCTAATGCACATGCTCTCCACTCAGGAGGCATCTCCAGGACTGCCTCCCAAATGGCTTCTCTGCTGAGGTGACCCAGGTACAAGGCTGAGAACAGCTGAGTTGGTCAGGGTGATCTGCATGATGACCCCACAGATGCTGAGGATCTCAGTGTTCCTTCTGAGGAGCAGCTGAGGGCACTTGCTTTGTTCAGCCTGGAGGACACTGAGGGGAGACATCACTGGGGTCTTCAATGTCCTTTATGAGGGGCAGTGAAGGGGCAGGTATTGATCTCTTCACTCTCCTGACCAGAGAAAGGACTCAAAGGAATGACATGAAGTCAGGACAGGTTTAGGTTGGATATCAGAAAAATGTTCTTCCCCCAGGAATGGTGGAGCACTGAACAGGCTCCCCAGGGAATGGGCCCAAGGCTGCCAGAGCTCCAGGAGCATTTGGATAGCGCTCTCAGGGACAGGGTGGGGTTGTTGGGGTGTCTGTGCAGGGCCAGGAGCTGGACTGGATGAGCCCTGTGGGTCCCTTCCCACTCAGGGTATGCTGTGATTCTACAAGGGCTGTAACCCAACATTGAATACAGGTGTCAGACTTCAGTCTGTAACCTTCATTTAGGGAAGGCAGCAAGGATTTGTGTCTGCAGCTGGCTGATGGAAAACCTGGTCTGGCTGGTAGCACTTCATGGCTCACAGGAGGTTTGGCTGCTCCCAGAGCTGCATCAGCCTGCTTCTCCTTCCCTCACTCTGCTGTTGAATTGGGGTCTCTGCTGGAGCAAGAGACATAAGGATCATAAAAGCCACAGAACTGGCCAAATAGTCTCAGACTTCTTTAGCTTGATTGCATTTATTTAAAATTCTCTTCTTAAAATATAATGTTATTCATTGCCCCACAAATCGGGAAGTATTAAATAAGTGTCTTCTAATTTCACCTATTTTCTTGATAGCTTGAAATGTGAGAAAAGAGGGCATCAAATTACTTTCCCATAGACTTTTTAAGACAAAAAAGGTAAGGTACACAAATGATCTGGTATAACCCAGTAGAACTGAAGAAAATAAAACCAACTAATAAGTATAGTGGAGCTGAAAGACATGGAGGTAATGACCCTTACTGAAAGAAGAGAGCAATCAGATAAATGAGTCTAAGAATTATTGATTTTATTATTTCAGTTAAAATAAAACAAAATCAGAGTGGTAGAAAATTACATATTTTTTAAAAGACTGTGTAGTGGCACAATTTTCTGTAATATAATGCTGAAATGAAGATCATTCCTAGTTTTGATTATTGGATCAATCAGGCATTAATAAAGGTAGCAAATCTTTTATTCAAGTCTTTGATTCTTTACTACACCAGAAAAATTAGGCTGTATTTGAGCAAAGCAAATGAAGAAGTTGCAGTAAAAGATGCTGAGGGTTGTATTAAGTCATCGATTCCTCTGCTTTTGTAAATGATTTTCAAGCAGAAGTATGAGGTACAGATTAATAACAGTAAAGTTATCAATACAATGTTATGAAATCAAAACAAAATGGAACACATGTACTTCTCCAGAAGATGTGAGAAATAGGCAGAAGTAAAATATGGAGCCTAATGCATGCAGATACTTGAGTTTATCCTTTCTGGGAATTAATTAATGACAGCAACAGCAGTATTGAAGTAGTTAAAGAACTTTCTATGGAGACCCTCAGTTATATTTGGTGCATCGGGGTTGATCTGATTTGCTACAATAGTGCTGGAACCACTTAATGTGTGGATGGAACTGCCTTAGCAGCCTGCAAATCTCAGCATCAAGTGACAGATACTGCCTATCAAGGAAACATCAACCATCTGAATTGTTCCAAAACAGATCGTTCTGGATAAGGGTGTTTGAAAGGAGAGCAGTGATGAAAGCTGAATAGATGTGGTTTGAAGACAGCATCAGGAAAAGGCATCTCGGAATGCTGATTACTTTCCTGATGTAATTAGCCTCTAGGGCAGTATCAGAGTTCATTGTGGAAAGAAACAAAAATAACCACCAAAGTCATTGTCCTTGCTCGGGCAAAATATCTGTAAGTTGAGAGAGTAGTTTATCTTGGTGAAGACATCAGATCTGTGACTAATGGGATAAATCTTGTGTAAAAAGGAAAAAAATAGACATCAGGAAAAAGGATGCTATTGTGAGGTCAATGCTATGAGTGCTTCTTCCAGGGAACTCCACTGTGCCTCTGGATAGAGGCAGAATTGGGCTGGACCAAGAACTTTGCTTCCTGTGGGATTGCCTTGGTCTGCACGGCCTCACACATCTTAATATTCTGACAGATTTGAAGGATGGGTTTTCCTGTGCTGAAGTGAAATCATGTTGCAGGAGTTGTTTGGGCAGAAATTTTTAAATCTTTTCCATAATAAGACTAGAGGAAAAAGTTGTTTTGAGTACATGAAATACAAATTTAATGTCCAGTGATTTGCCTGTTATTTGGATTTGAGGTTTATTGAGGGGTGAATTTATGAGTTCTGGGCGTGTCTTGCCCTGTCACCCTTAAAAAATCATCCCAAGTTCAGCTAAGTTCCAAATCTGTAATGATCAGTCTGCTCTCACATACACAAAGCTCCCTCATAAATAGCAGTTTTGTGTTGGTAAACTGAGCATTCAGATGTAGGAGCTGTCAGGATCCATGCTGTGTTTATACATCTGACTATCTTGCACTCACTATTTTCTATCGCACTTACGGATTTTTCAGTACACAGACGAAAATATTAGAGTGGTAAATGATTGATTTCAATAGCTAGTTTCATTGTCCTTGTTCAGTGTATGGATTTCTTTATTTCAGGTTAGCTTAGACCTGCTCTGGAAACAGGGTTTAGGTTTGTTTTGTTTATTTCCTCACGGCTGTGCTTTGAGGAGTTTTCACTCTAATGGCTGGATCACTGTTATTTTCACAACATGGCTTTAAGTTTGCAATGTCTCTACTTTGTGTATATGGAGCAGGCAAATGAGTTAAACTTATAAAGTTCTACTGTATTTTGTGAGCTGTGTATGAAATATCCCAGACGAGGGGGCTTGGCTTTGGTTCTCCCCACAGGTCCAGATTGCAATTGAACTCAGTCGAGCTTTAGAGACCCAAGCTGTGTCCCAGCACTTCGGCAAATCCAGCCGCAGTCCAGGCTCTGGGAAATGAGGAGTAGGCAATTACAGAGTACCTGTGTGGCTCAGCTGACTTCCTGAGCATTGCATGAGACATCAGGAAGAACAAGAATCCGGATTTCTGGCAGTAGCATTCAGCTGTGGTTAAACCACAAGACACTTCTTTCTTACACCGCACTTTCCAGTGTCTGTGTAGAATGCAGAGGAGAAGGGAAGGGCTGCAGATGGCACTTCTGTCACTCTGCATCCCAGCCTGCATCCTGACTGGGTTCAGCTTGTGCTCTGGCGTAAGGATGAAGTTAAAGGGGGAGGAAAGTGTGCAATAATACTGTGTTTAATACATGCAAAGAGAACAATATTCAGTTTACTCAAGCACCTTAATCCTGAAGTTCACTCATGTTAGAAAGGCCATTTTAATCATATTATAAAATCTGTATTTTGCTTTTGATAATTATCACAAAGGCCTGATCTTAGCACATACAAGATAGACAAACAGTTCTCTTTTTTTTTCTGCAATATTTTATTTATTATGTATTTATTGAAAGGGTATTAAATGGTTCAGAGAAAACAATTTAGAGAAACAGCAGAACTGATGGAATTGCTCAGCTCTGCTGTGTGCACAGAATTTATATTATTAGGATTTATTACAGTTTCTGTCATCTCTGTTGAAGATTGCCAAATAATTTATGCCAAAGCACCCCACTGCAGTAAAACGTGAGAAAGTGACATCCAGAGACAGGTTTTGTCCCAAAAGAAGTTTGTTACCAAGAAAAGGATCTGAGATTCCTGACTTCAGTCTCCTAATGGCAAGAGCTTAGGCTCTTGACCAAGCCATAGCAGTCCATGGGTTGCCTGTATGAAAATACATTATCCTGTCAGAAAAATCCATGGTGAAATCTTCCAGGCAATTCCAGGACCATGAGCTGCAGGAAACTTGGAGTCAGTGCCACATGGAGAGAGTATCACACAACAGCCTTCAAGGAACACTGCTCAGGAGTTCAGTGGTACTCAGGTTGCTGTTGATACTGCCATCAGTCCCTTCCAATAAAGCCTCACTGCTCTTCCTTTGCTTCTCTGAAGGCCTTCCAGTGAAACCTGCAGCCTGGGCCTTGTCTGCTTTACTGCCAATTGATTTATTTTTTTAGTCAGGAACACGCAAAGAAGATGATTTTTTACTTCTTTATTTTTCTTTACAAACGTTACTTCATTTGCCTGGATCAGAGCTTCAGGGTTTTGAGTTGCCAAAGCTTCTTTTACAGGTGCTTCTGTGTGTGCAGTGGTCACAAGACACACTGCAAATGACCCTGGTGGGAAAATAAACTGTTTAGGCTGGGCTTTCCTTTCCAATTTTTATTGGCCTGATGTTAACAGCTCAACTGTGTAAAAGAATATCAACGTATCTGAAAATTTTAAACATTTCTGGAAGTTTGGAATCAGCAGCCCTGTGTGCTCTGGGCAATAGAAAGGATTCTTCTTGGGGTGCTGCAGGAGAGATGGGAGGCTCCAGGGCTGGAACAGAGGGAGGGAAGATGTGGGATTGTGAATGTGATGCCCATTCTCTTCCACATGTTGAATTGGTAGCTACCACTGTGAATTCTATACTAACTTTACCCAAATAATAAAGGCTTGGAAATGAGATGTCGGAGCTAAAGATACAATAAATAATAAATCCCCACTGAACACAAGAGATTATTGATAATAAGAAAACCTATGGCAACGGTATTAACAGGCAAAGAGCATGGTGATGGGAAAGATAGGTGAGGAATGTGACTGTTGACTGTGTGCCCTGGATTTTAGGACAGGCAAGAACAAATGTGTTTTGGAAGACTTGCATAGTCAAAAGAGATAATGTTATCATATGTGGCCTAGATGAAATCTGGACTGGGAAATATTGGAAGAATGTACGACACTATGGACTATTTATAAATCTGTAATCTTTACTTTTGACAGTATC
Organism: Parus major; assembly: GCF_001522545.3. Classification (NCBI taxonomy): domain Eukaryota; kingdom Metazoa; phylum Chordata; class Aves; order Passeriformes; family Paridae; genus Parus; species Parus major. Next base: position 4,254,051 of record NC_031781.1, on the reverse strand, counting down.
TTTGCAGAATGCAACCTTTAAATTTCACCTTTCAAGTGCCAGAGAGCACTGGAATTTAAATATCTTTCTATCTTTTTCTTCTGCCAGATATCTGTTTGGCTTTGTACCTTTTGCAAGGTATGTAAGACAACTGTGTGGTTGTATCCAGGAGAACCAAGTTACTGCACACATTGCAAAACAGTCAGGGATTCAAGGCCAAGGCCTGCAGAGTTGAGCAGAGCTCAAAGGTGGTGGGGAGAACTTATTTACAAGCTTCCAGAGACATGGACATTGTGCAGCTTTAAAAGCTGCAGCCAGACCTCTTTTGGGCAGAGCAAGAGGGAGGGTTGTGGCAAATTGTTGTAGCAAATATTAGAATTTCAGGTTTCCAGACATGTCTAAAAGAGCATGGCAGGCTCTGTGGCTCACTCCACTTGATTCACATTCTTGGATTGATTTCTGTTTCATTTTTAGTTCTGCTAAATAATTGCTTAATTTGAATATGAAACTTTATTTTTTATAACATAATTTTTTTGGTTTGTGGGTTTGGTGCTATTCTGGGGTAGCCAGAATTTGGGTTGTGAAAAATAGTCACTTAGTCATTTGAGTTAAGCATCCAGACTTCAGTCCTGTTCCTGCAGCCAAACCTTATTCCATCTTTCTCAAGAGGCAAGATAATTTTTCTTTCTGATTCAGAGGCTGAATCACCCTTTATTAGAAATTGCCTGGGTAAGCATGTTACAGAGTTATGAAGGGGCTTCACTTTCACATTCCAAGTCCCAAGTTCTTGTGGTCTTCTCACAGCAGGTTCCCCAGGTTACATGAGTGAAAGAGATATTTCTGTACCAGTCCTTTGGGAAATAGCAGAAGTGTTTTTCCAGTAGTTCTTGCCATGGCAGTCTGTCATCTAGAAAGTAAATGCAGCTCTGGCCTGGCATCCCCTGAGATCTTGGGTGCAGCTCTCTGTTTCTGCCACTCTCATGAAACTTGCCTTAGGGGTGTTTCCTTTTTCAGGCTTTCTTCTGAATCCCCCTCACCCAGTAATGAATCCATGTATCCCTGAGGAGGTTTTCTTGCTAAGGCTCACCTTTTCTTTTGTTCTGTGACAATTGGTTTTGGAAATAGCTCCCTTAAAACTGAGCAGCAGATGGTATCGTGATTGCATGAAAGCCTTATCAAATACAACAGTTTGTATCCCCCACACTAAGAAGCACCCAGGAATTTTTAAGACTCCTCACGAGAAGTGAGAATAGCCATACCCTTCCCAAAACAGACAGTGGTTCCCCCTCAGCTGGGCTCTGAGGAATTCAGGGCTATGTCCCTATTTTGCCACCTTGTGTTTCAGGTGTGACAGCTGGGAGACACTGCACACTGTAGGCATGCAAAGAGTTCTCTGTAAGAGCTGGAGGGACTCAGGTGGTGAAGTGGAAGACCCTCATTTAATTCAGGTAGAGCAAGGATCTGGAAGTAGATTTCTTCAGCAAGACTTAATAGGAATTTGGCTGTGCGTTATCTGATCTGGAAATCCAGGGTCTCTTGGTGGTTTTCCATGGTGGTTCTGTCCAGGACCTAGGAATGCTTTTCTACCGATCTGCTGTATATTTTCATGTGGAAACTTCTAGTTTTGACAAAATTAGTTCTAATCTTGCAGTTGGAAATACAGATAATTATGAATTCTGGCAGAGCACCCCCCAATGTTCAAAATATCACAGCCTCTTAGTTTAGAATAGTCACTTCTAAGAAGAAGCTGAGACTTCAGGAGTTGTGAGTTTTAATGCATTAAGGTTTGAAAAATGTCTCCAGATCCTGCAATAGTTGATATCATCATTTAGTATTAAGAAGTGTTTTGAAAGGGATTGCATTTGATGACCTGGTTGAGCTCACTCTGCACAGTTGTGATGAGAACAATGTATCAACGTCTTGATGTTCTTTCCTTAGACCTTCAAGGATTCTTCTCCCTCGCCCAAAACAGAGCTGGGAGTGAAGAAGCCTGTGGTGGCAGGGACACTGGGATGCTGTGCTGGTTGTGAGCAGCCCTTGTAACTTCCATTAGAGACTGATGTGGGGCAGGAGGGTCAAACGTGTTTCTAAACTTGCAAACAAGTAACCCCCTCCCTTGGTTATGAAATGGTGAAAATGGATCAAGAAATGGTTTCTAAAGGTTTTCAAAGCAGCTTCCACTTGGGAAAGTGTTACATGGCTATATATAAATAAACATAAAGCATTTTTGGTGATGGAAGAAGGATTAGCCCACGGAAGTTGAAATTACCACCACCTGACAGGTCTTGGACAAAACCCTGCATATTAAGCAGGTGTCATCCAGATCTGGGGTGTGGCATGATGTTCAAAATCTGCAAATTCCCCTTACCCATGCAGTCTCCACCTGGGGATCTGTCTTCCCAACCAGAGGGAAGAGCATCATGGCTGAGTGCCTTCTCCCCTTGCCACTGCCTGCTGTGAAGTGTTGGAGCAGCTGCACTCTCGGACAATCTGTTTTCCTGTTTCCCTGGTGGGTCACATCCAGGAGAATGAGACTGGATGGACACACATTGCTTCTGTGAAAGCATCACCTCAGGAGTCAGGAACACTTCCATGGGGCAGCTGTTTCCAGGGTACTGATGTTAGTTTGAAGCAGGCAGGTGACTCCTGAGTCCCTTTTCTGTTGCCCCAGCTTTGTCACTCCCTCCTCCCCCGTCTCAACCCAGACTCTGTCTCAGACACGCTGACTTGTGGAAGTGAGCCAACATTGCAGTGTACCACAGGCAGCTACTGCTGCAGGGAGAGGAGGGGAAGGACAGTGCCTTAAGGAAAGGAAAGGGATATGCTTCAGCTTGGAAAGATGAAAAGGGTCTAATTCCTGGAATGTTTCTTGGTTTTCAGCAGTGCTTTTGCTACATCTCATTTTTCTGACCCCTGTGCAGTCCTCTCAGCATGATGCTGATTTAGAAGAGACATCAAAACATCAGACTTCCAAATATTCCTGAGATCCTCCTCCTCTTCCCTTTTCATGTACAGCCAACACAAGGCAGGGGGAGAGAGGAAATTATTCAGGAATGTGAAGGAAATGCTCTAGATTTTGGCAAAAAAACTCCCTTCCATTTAAGCTGCTCTGTTCTACCTTTGTGGTGTCTGATTGCTTCCTGCCAGCTTATTGCAGGGAACGTGAACCATTCCTCTCTAACCTCTGTCAAAGAAATGGAACATGGACGCTGAGGAAGGAGCCCTCTTCTCACACCTCTTGCTCCACAGCATATCCTGGTATAGGGAGAATCTTTAGAGGAGGCAAGGTGGCTAAAAACTGAAATAAAGTGGGCAGCAAAATGGAAAGATGTTCCCTTCCCTTGGGATCACTGGGGGAGTAAAGTCAGCTTGCCTGGAGTAGCTGGGAGCTGTGACTCCCCAGGAACAGGAGAGTCTCCAGGGCTTGGGTGCTCAGACAGGCAGGGTGGGATCCTGGATGGGCTGGGCAGATGGCAGCTTTGGATGGAAAAGGGGAGCTGTGGTCAGGAGGCTGTGGGTTAGAAGGATGGAGCTTTGACCTGATATGGGGATCTTGATTCATGGTGGCTGGCAGGGTGTTTAAGGTTTCTGAAAGGAAGTGTGAAGGAGAATATGGCTGTGTATGAACTGGCAGATCCCAGCTGCATTCTAAGAAGTGTTTTCCAGTATTATGGATATTAAAGAGCACTTAATCAAGTAATGAGTTCTGTAAGGCATTAGCTGCTCCAGGAGTGTGCTGTGGGGCTTGAAAGGAAAGTCCTGCTGGATTCTGCTGCCATTGTGGCAAAACAGAGCTGTAACCAGGGGTGGCTGAGCTAGTGCACCCAGCAAAAGCTATCAATGAGAATTGTAACATAAATAACAGTTTTACTGCAGTGTCACTTGCCTGTGTTGATTCCATCTGTTGAATTCCCCCTCCTCCTGGAGTATTTTTCTTTTCTTTCCTTTCCTTTTCTGTGTACTGATTTACTTAGCTTTAGAACATATATTCAGACAAAATAAGGACAAGAAGTCTTGGGAGAACAATCTACTTTTTCTCTTAATGGCTTCCTTTGCATTTCTAGCTCTGCTGAGTGCCGCAGAGTTTTGTTTCTGTTCACAGTCACACTATTCTCTGTCATGGCTGTACACAATGAGCAGTTCCAGGGATCTTTATGCCTGGAGGACCATTAAGCTTTCATCCACAGAGCTATGTACTGAGTTGTGCCTTAGAAACAGATACAGATCTTTGCTGGAAAATGCCGATGGCAGAGCTTGCACAGACATGAGTGTGAAAACATATAGCAGTGATTTGAAGCACTAAGGAAATCTTACAGATGTCTTTGCTGAAGGCTTTAGGGCTTTGTTTTATTTTTGCAGATGAGTTAAGTTGTCACAGTTGACAGCTTTTAGGATTGACTGTTTGATGTTGCGCTGGCCAGAGTCACTCCAGTCAGATTCCCAAGAACTGGGTCAAATCTCAATATCTCTGCTGCAAGAGACGTGAGGTGGAGTTGCTGTCAGTGCCACTGGTGTCAGAGATTTAGCAAGTCCCCCCTTAAGGTAATGCTTAAACAAAGTAGATGATCCCCATGGAATAGGAGAAGGAAGATTTGAGAGGTCTTTTGTTTATTTCTGGGTTCTTTGGATGATTTAGGAATACTTGAGACAGACGATGCAGCAGGAGAGAGACACTGCTTGGTCATGCGACAGAATGCACAAATGTGGGTGTAGAGGAAGGAGATGTCGAGGAAGAACAGCTCTGTCTGAGAAAGAGCTGGCCTGGGGTGGGATATTGCCAAGCTTTGCATGCATGGATGGCAGCCTGAAATTCATGTGGAAGGGGATGGGAAATCAGCTAAAAAGGAGTTTAGGTGTGTGGGCAGTGGGATGACAGGACAGTACCTTCGTTCTGAGTTTCTCTGCCAAATGCTGGGGCTGTGGAGGAGAACAGAGCTGCAGGTATCGGGGGAAGCTCACTGAAGTGTTAGCTGTCCCAAAATGGGGCTGGGGTGCAGAGAAGGGTGAAAAGACAGACACATGGCAAATGGCCACAGCAGGAATCCAGCAGGCAACCCAAAGAGCCTCTGTTAAAGCCTTCTTGGGGGTTCTTGAGTGATTTAATCTTCATGACTGTAGTCACACATGCAAAAAATACAGAGAAAGGCTGGGGAACAGCTCAGGTTTCTCTCAGAGCTACTGTTATCTGTGGTTAATGAGATTAAACGTGTTCCTAATTTCTGCTTTTACTTTGTATAGTATTATCACATCTGTGTTAATTTTCATACTGCTGATTAGTGTGAAGACCAGGAAAGAGAACATCAGACTTAGATTTTCTCAGTGCCTTCTGCCACATCCTGCTCCAGCAAAGCTATGTCATGGCTTACTGATGTTGGTATCACTGCCCTGCTGTCCCACACAGCAGTACAGGTGTAGTGATGGCAGCTAGAACTGAAATTAGAGCACTTGGAATAACATCTGTATTTGCTCTTTCCCCTTCTTTCTGTGGAAAACGTGTGTAGAATGTTACTACTTGTTAGAGGAGTTTTGGTTTTATTAAAGAAAAACAGAGTTGCAAGACAAAAATATAGCAAAATATAACAGAAATTATGTGGGATAACATATTATTGGAAAGTGGTGGGATTAGGGCTGGTTAAAATGGATCTTAGGATCTGTAGCTGTCAGTATTGGGAAGCATGTGAGAGGGTCACATCCTGGCAGACATATTCCAGCCCATTTCATGGCCACAAAAAGTGCTGGTGTATTCTGGATGTATTGCTGTGTCACAAGCATTGCACAGAACAATGCCAAAGATAAGGAAATACAACTGGCACTTCAGAAAATACAAACAATTTTTGTGGAAATCTGTGTCTCAGTCTCAGCCTGGCCCCAAGACAGCTCTGAGTCCTGGACAGGCAGGCTGTGTCCTCATTGTGGGAGATTTCACTATGGCAGGTGTCAAAACTGTTTGCTATAGGGTACATCTCAAAGTTTTAAGTGATCCTTTATTTGGTTTGATTCAAGGCATAAAGATCCTAAACATCTGGAAGATCAAGACTGCAGCCTTGAATTTACTTTAGTGTTCTATGAATAGCTAAAGTTATAGCAGAGGGAAAGTTGGATTAGCTGAAGATGTGAGGAAGTGCCACGGGATTTTGTACTGCTGGAATTTTCTTACACAGCAAAGTTTCACAAGCAAGGTCCATTTTGCTCAGCCAAGGATTGAGTTGTATAAACTACTGAAGCCAAGTCAGCTGACTCCTTGTTTATCAGAATTTATGAACTTATGGCTGGCAAGAGTGAAGTCTGTGTTGAGGGGGTTTTTGTTGTTGTTGTTTGTTTGTTTGTTTGTTTTGTTTCAGTTTGGTTTTTTTCTCCTTTTTTCTTTCCCTTTTCAAAGGCAAATCTTGTATCAGACACTTGAGAGAAATTATAAGGTAAAAAATATTTAAACCCCAGCTGAAAATTATGATTTCCTCTTCCTCAATTTGGAAATTTAGGAAGAGTGAAAATAGTGGCAGACCTAGAGATTATTTTAATCACAGATTAGCGTATCTGGGTTTTGGAAAGGGCTTTACAGCAGGTCTCCCCATCTGCTAAATATTGACTGCAGGTGTTAAATGCAGTTCTCAGTGCTGGCTAAACGGCATTTTGTGGTAGAAATTGTCATCAGGAGAAGGTAGAGAGAGAAGCTGACTTCTAGGCCTTCTTGTATAAACAAGTGTTTGAGGATGTTCCTGTCTGATAGCAGAATGCTAGTAGCTGTTGGTGATTTATTTTTCTTCTAAAATCCATTTGCAGTGTTTTGAATACAAGAGAAGCCACATGCAGCTGGTTTGTAGCTGTCACAACTGAGAATAGCTGGAATCTTACAGTGCCAGTAGGAATATTTTTCCATCCACACAGAACAGCAACGGTATTAAAATACAAAGTAATATTATGGTTCTAGAAAAATACATGGTTTTTATTTATATCTCTATATACCCCATGGTATTGAATGCACAGTTGCATATGTTTGGCACTGCAGTTCAAATACATTCATGTAAGATTATCAGGGTATCAGGAAAGTCACTTTTCTTCGTGGGCATTTTGGCTCATTTCTGTGCTTCCTTTTATGCCAACCTCACGTGTGCAAGGAGATACCTTTGAAATGTATCCTGGCCCCCAGCTTTGCCATTTCAGTTGCATTCCCTGTATCTCCACTAACATTTATGAGCAAAGACAGCTGACCTTTGCAGAGTGAATGGCTAGTTGCATGTGTAATTAGAGCATTAATAGTGCTATGTCTCATTTATTTACCTCAGCTTGTAGAGTCATAGCGAGTGCCTGGTGGTGACTAGAGTACTGCTACAATAAATAAAATTCAGAAACCACACCAAAGTTATTTTTGAGAGACCTGGTTGGTTCACTGCAGGAGAGAGGCTTGGAGCAAAATAATATTTATGTGGTGTGTGCTCTCTAGGGATGGAGAAGAAGGAGTGAGCAAAGTTCTTCAGCAGACTTGCTGTACGTCCACTGCTCAAATCCTCAGGGAAAAAAAAAAATAAATCTCTGTTAACCTGTTCTTTTTATCTTTATCCATTCTGCACTTTTTCTCCTGTTTTTCCTTTGTGTGTAAGGGATTTGAAGTCGTGTGTCAGCAGGGAGCTGGTTTCAGCATGGCTCTGACTCCACGTGCAGAGAATCCTCCCCGAGTCCTTTGCACTTTGACTTGTGCTGGCAAGGTCCCAAAGATCTGCTGCAGCTTTTGCCATTTGCAGGATTAGCTGAGTAGAGACTGGAAGAGTGGAGGGAAGATGTGGGTAGAGAAGGGTCCCTCAGTGCAGGCAGTACAACCCTGACTCTCAGAAGGCTGAGGGAAAGGATTCGATACCAGAGGCAGGAGTGATGGCAAATTGTGCTACTTGACTGTTGTTCCTATTATTAGCTTGGAAAAGCCCACCTTTGGGACTGGCTGTCTGTCTGAGCCCCCATGGAGGGGCCAGGGAATGCCAGCTGCAGTGGCAGCTTGGACAGCTCTGCAGGAATCGGGGTGACACTTTGTTTCAATGAAGCCTCCAAGCAGATTTAATTTCCAACAGCCTAAACTGGATTTCAAGTAACAGCAGAAAACTGGAAGGCTTACAGGTGACCCTCTACCTGTCCCTGCCCTGCTTTTAGCCCTTAGCTGTAGACTGATGCTTCAGTACTAAATAATTCAAGCAGAAGTGTGTTGTATTGTTTTCATTTTAAAGAGCAAAATTGGTGCTTTCTTGGAGATTTGCAGGAGTGGATTCCCCATTGTAGGCACACACGTGGTTCGTGTTGCAGCTCAACTGATGGGCACTGCTGATGTGTGAGGAAGAAAACCTTCATCATTTCAATTCCTTGAGTGTTCTAACACAAAGGATGGCTTTATCCCTTCTGAAGAGACCTGGAAACAGATAAAAATTGTCAACATTCAATTAAAAGATATATTGGAAATAATCAGGATGTAATAAAAAAACATCCAAAGCCATACCGTTAGCTCTTTTTTATTTTCTTTTTTCTTTTTTTTTCCCTTTTCTTTTAGTAGCATAGGGGAGGGAGGGAATGAAAGAAACATTATCCAAGCTTCTTTTTTCCATCAACCCCTCTTGAATAAAGAGAGACTGGAAGAACTGCTCTGCTGCAAATGGTGTCAGGTTCTGTGCATCAGTGTGAGTTCACTTCCCAAGGCTTATTTGTAGGATTCAGCATTTTTGTTACAACCAGATACAAAGAAGAAAGCAAGCAAAAAATTGCTACATTTAGCCCCTTAGACCTTTTATTTCCAAACTAGAAACATAAATAAGCTTGATACAAGTGCCTGTATGTCAGTATTGTGTGCTGAGGACCCTTAGGACTGAATATTTCTGCAGGTTTTAATAATGGAAGCCTTCCTGTGAGGAAGATAGTGTATAAAACTGATTGTCTTGTGGAGTTCAGATGCTGGAATTGGTGTATATAAGAAAGACATGGTTGCAGTGTCAGGTGCTGTTTTTCTCATCTACATGGAGTAGATGAGAACTGAGCCTGTAACACCTCTAATCCAAGCACAGCACCTGTTTGGAACTAGGAAGAAGTGCTGACATTTAAAATAAATTAAAAAAGCATAGTGGAGGTCTTAATCTCCTATGTGGGGAGCAGATAGCAGGTCTGACAGGAATCTGTGTAATCTGGCAGTAATATTAAAGAGAAAGTCACTGAGAAGTGGTTGTTTCCTCTCCTCAGCCTGTTCCCTAGCCATGCCTATGGATATCTTCCCTCTCAGTTGTTACAGTTTCAGAGTCCAGATCACTTGCCACTCCCTGGAGCCCAGGGGTTATTTCCTGTATAGATCAGACCATTAAAGTATGGGTTCCTGCTGTCCTTCCTTGTGTACACCACACTGAATCAATGGAAAAGCAATTAGAAGATACTGTGTCACTTTTTGGCCTCCTTTTTTTTTTTCTTTTCTTTTTTTCTTTCTTTCTATCAAGTTCTGCACAGGAAGAAATTGTACAGAGCCAGCCTTCCAAACTGCAGTTTTGAATTTGTTTGGCAGGTGCTTCCCAACCCGAGTTAGGCCAATGCCCCAGAATAAGAGTTCAGGCTTCCTTGCACTGCCCAGACCCTGAACTGGCAGCACATCCTGGAGTGTCTGCTGACATCTGCCCTGTTGTTCCTCAGGAACAGCCTGAACACTCCCACTGTGCTGCTCTTTTCTCCAGCTTTTTCAGATATTGAGGACAGTTGTGTGGATCACATCCTGTGCTTTCTTGTCTTCCATCCATCACCCCGGTTTTGGTGACCTTCCTGTTTCATCTGCTGCTTTTAGACAGTGGTTTGCTGATGCTGAGCTCCAGCAAAACTCCAATTTTGCACTGAGCAGCTCCTGGTACAAACTGTGTTGTCTGACCACATGCTCATGGAGTTGTGCAAGGGCTGCTGTGCTTTGTGTCATCTGTTCCCATGAGAAACTGGGAGATGGAGCATTTCTCTTGAGGTTTGTGTGCTTTTGGAATTGGGCTGGTTCATGATCCTGCCTCCAGCCTATCATGACATGCTGTGGCTCAGCTAAACCCAGAGGGAACTTTAGGGCAGTGACTGGGGGCTCATGTTTCCAAAGCTGCTCTTTCCCCAAACCAGCAGTACTGGAAACCTGATCTGAAATTCTGGGTTTGTTCAAAACTGTCCCTGCACTTTTGTACAATATCAGGGAACCTGGTTGAAGTCTTATCAAAGCTATTGCAGCAATAGAAGTACAGTCTCTCTTTGGGCTCAGAAAGATGGCAAAATATCCATTTGGGTTCTTTGCAAGTTTGTGATATTTAATCACAAGTCTAAAATTTTAGACTGTGTTTCTAAATCATCACCTAAATTTTTCAGAAATTGGTGCTTTCAGCCCTACACGGCTTTCATTTTAGAAGTGTCTGTGTCTCTAAAATGTCTTAAAAGGTACAGTTCTGCCTTCCAGTTTTAGACATAAAGAGAAGATTTCATTTATTTTTGAAGTTCAGAAGGAGAAATCCAAAGGTTAACAGTTGGTTGGTATATCAGATGTTACTTGGTATGTGTATCTGCTCTTTATTTTTGAATTTCCCTTTCTCTGCTCCTCCAGGTGTCATCTTGACATGAGTACATTCAGTCTTGGCACGAAGAAGTGTACAAAACTTACTTGAAGGGTGGAGAAAAGAAACTGCAGCATCCTTGTGTGCATCAAAATGCCAAGTAAAAGCTCTTCAGAGAGTGAGAATTCAATTCTCTGAAACAATTTTCATAAGCACTTGGTACAAACCTGAAAAACAGCATCTCTGCACTGTGCAAGCACAATAGACACAGATGATAGTGCAGTTACATTAGTATAGAGAATGGGAATGTCTGATCAGTAGCACAGGATACAGGAGGAGTTTTTGGAAGTGTCCTGCTCAGAAGTGGCATTAATCCAGTAATATCCAAGCAATAAACACTGTGAGGCCTGGTTATTCTTGAGGGTGTTTGGGCTTTATTGTGGCACACATAATTTAATTAACTTTTGAAGAGACCGCTAGGCAACAGCCCAAACTCAGAAGGGCAGAGGGGAAAATTCTGATGGACAGTCCTACTGAGCTAGAACACAGTGGCTGTGAAGGAAAGGCTGCTGAATGGGCTGATGGCTGAAAGAAGCAAAGCAACCGCACTTGGACTCACTAGTGGGCTCTTTGTCCAAATTGGAGCCATCTCTTTCTTTAGGAAGTTATTTGTGTTGGAAATGAGGCCATAGCCGGGCTGGAGCAGGAAGGAAGAGGCGGATAGTGATCTCTAAAGGGGGTGCTGTGGCTGCAGAATGACATCCATGCAGAAGGAGGTTGGCTGCCAGGGCAATGAACTTGGCCAGAAAGTTCCTCCAGCCCCTCGCTCTGCTGTAAATCTGGTGCTGTGCAGAAGTTTTGGGGCCCGGGATGGGCACGGTGTGGGGTTCCTGCACATTCAGCTACAGAGCCAGCTGCCCTCCTGAGCCCACTGGTGCCCTCCTGCAACCTTCCTGTGCTTCACAGAAAAACCAAAATGTGCACTCAGTAGAGGAGTAGCTGTCACCCTTTTCCTGTTCCTGGCCTGGAAGAGAAGCATTTACCGTCTTTCCAGTTGTTCCTGAGCACTTCCCCAGCACTGTATGAAGGGCTGCAGACCTTTCCTGCCATGTTACCTTGTCTGCTCTGCTGAAGGGGATGCTGAAGCAGCAAAGAGGTGTGAGATTTTTTTCCCAGTGATGTAAATTATCTGTATTGAAGTCAATAAAGAAAACTGAATTTATGTCTTCCTTCCTGTGACCTTTAAAATATGTGTTCGCCTGTATTGAAGGTGCCTGTGACACCATTTGTGGCTTAAGTTGGCTATTGGATGGAAACAATTTCAGTTTCCTGCTCTGATTCATCAGTCCCTAATGACAGGTTACACGTTAATTCTTGCTTTCAGGAATTTTCATGCAGTTGTGTTTTCACTGGGACCTGATAGCAAATGTGAGCAGAAAGAGCTTCATGCTAAGGCCTAATAGTGCAGCAATGATTCTTTTTATTTGCCTGTCTGAAAACAGTTCCCCCATAGTTGTTGTGGGCCTTTTGTAACACAAATATATCAGAGGTGATTGTTCTTTGCTTGTTTTTTATTCTGTTTCACTACATTTAACAATGCTTTATATAGCATCAGTTTTGTTGCTGCTCCATCATCACCATGATTATTACCATAGGGCATAAAGTATCAAACTCAGATCACAGCTGTATTGTGCAGGAGCTGCACAAACGTGCAGTAAAGGGAGTCTCTGTCACAAAGTGTTAGTGGTGTCTGGAGAGCTGAGGCAGAGAGGAACAGGCACGATTCAGCAATGTGCCCCTACTGCACAAAAGCTCAGTTGTGGTGTTGGGTACAGAACAGTGCTTCAGACAGGAAGGGACACACTTCTTGTGCACGAGGTTGCAGGATCAGGAAAGGATGAGCTCTTGCTGCCCTTACAGAGATCAGTGCCTTTAAAATAAACTGGCCTTGCATGTGATAGAAAAAAGTTCAAGCATCTAGATAGCCAAAGGTCCCTTTCTTACCTTAGTGGGGTCAGAAGCGTGTGTAGTATTTAAGAAGCACATTCAGAGTCACTGTAAAAGTCCTCATTGCTTGAAGTCTCAATGTACAGGATTTGCACTGCACCCATCTGGAAGTATTTTGTCCTGGCAGGTGGGAGAGTGAGAGTTATTGTCCTTAGTAGGGGGATTCTCTGTTTAAAAGTTTTGCAAACAAGTAAGAAAAATTTTCCATTTCCCATGCAGAAGTGGGTAAGATAGACCTGTCTCCATCTCAGATTCAAAATCCCTCCTTACTGTCATTCAAGCCCCTTCCAGTTCCAAGGGACCAATTGTTTCTGTATTCCTCAGTCTTAACTGGACAGCCCAGAGAAGGTGAAAATGTCATGATGGATTCTCATCCTTTGGCTGGCAAAGGTTTTCTGCTCTGGGGTTCATCTCTGAGCCCCAGTGCGTGTTGGTGCCAGGTGATAGCAGGACAGTGGTGCCTCGCTCACTTTGCTCTCTGCTCTTTCTCCACAGCTCCTGTACGACAACCCCAAAGCCCGTCAGGAGGTCGAGTATCACTGGCGAGCCTCGGGCTGTCCTCACATTGTCCATGTCCTGGATGTGTATGAGAATATCCATCATGGAAAGAGATGCCTGCTCATTGTCATGGAATGGTAGGGACCAGCAGCAGCCCCTCACCAGGCACTGCCATTGGAGGGATGGAGGGAATGGGAGAAGGTGTTGGCTTAGATGGCAGTTGGGGCATTTCTCAGCAGCACAGTTTTGGTTTGCACAGGAAATCTCTTGTTCCATTTATGGAACAGGTAAGGAAATGTAAGGTAAGGCTTCAGCCTGTGTGCTGGAAGAATGAAGAACCTTTACCAGAAAATAAGTTTTCATCGTAATCCATAGCAATTGTCCTCATTAAAGCATTGACTGATTAGTACACCTTTGAAAGTACTCTCTACCAGTATGTTCTGCTATGGTTGTGATCAGCTTCCAACTTCAGATGCAAATCCAAAGATCTAGATGTGATCTGTCCTGTCATAACTGTTTTGACTCTAACTTTCTCTATTCTCTCCCTAGTCTCCAATACCACAGTTACTGTCCTTTTCACTGAGGACAAATTAATAATTCTTTTAGGTGTCTTTGCTTCTTTCTTTTTCTTCCTCTCCACCCTTTACATGAAACAAGATTATTGTCAGCCTCCCAGTGCTGGCATATCTGACTTCCCATCTTTGTGTGTCGTGTTCCCTGTGACAAGGTAGATTAAACTGAAAGCACCAAAATTCCCTGGTCTTATTTTGTTTTCTATTTATGCCGTACCAGAATGGCTTTCCACATTGATATGAGTGTGATGTTTAGGAAGCACTGGTGGAGGAGGCAGCCTGTAATCTTTATCTGTTCCTGCTGTGGTTCTGTGAGATTATATGGATGCAAGTCAGGTGTTAATTTTGTCCTTTCTGCTAATATAAGGTGGGGGTTTTTGTGTTCTTTGTTTCAGCATGGAGGGAGGAGAGCTGTTTAGCAGGATCCAGGAGAGAGGAGACCAAGCTTTCACTGAGAGAGGTGAAACATCACAAGTTTAAAATTAAAGTTTGTGAAAGACTTTTTTCTCCATTTCTCTGTCCCATGTTTCCTTTTAGGAAATTTTCTTTGATTTTATTTATGGTGGTGTTTGATGCTATTATTATTCTTAATTATCCCACTGTGTGTTAAGAGTGATTATAAAAAGTTCCTGATAACCAGGAATTATGAGAATTGGCCAAGTTCAGGCAAAATGTGGAAGGTTTAGAGAAAAACCTTTCTACAAATCTACTCCACTTTTTCATTCCTGTACCATGAGAGCATCTGTTCCTCTGATCCCTGGTCTCATGCCAGACCACCTCTGCCATGATCAGTGCAGCTGCTGCTGTGCTCTCTCTCTGGCAGTCCCTCAAGCAGCATCACTGCACACTGTTAGGTCATGAGTATAATGAGCAAATCACATCTGATGAAACATCTCCTATTCAAGGGTTTTAAAGCACTACTTGAAAGGAAGTGTTATTAACCACACGGCAAACAAACCTGCCTGTCTGTAGGAGGGACTGAGCAAGTGTAAAGCCCTACCATGAGGCAGGAACAGAGCTTGCACTAGACTAGTCTTGCCATTTTTGTTGTCTTTGCTATTTTTTATTGTCAGAGCACCACAGGTCTGCCTGGCTATGGTTCTTGCCCCTCACCATAGACAAGAGCTTCTCAGAGTAAAACCATTAATGTTTGTATGGTGATAGTGTTTGTAACTATTGGCCTGACAAAATGACTAGAAGCAGAAAAATATACACCTGGGCTTGTAAATTAATGTGACTCATTTTGCAGGTCCAGTGTAGAGGCCAGTCTGTTTTCTTCTGTGTTTCCTAGCCTAGGATGAATCCTCTTTAGTCCTACAAGAGACTTGTGCAGGGGAAAATGAGCATTTTTAGAAACTTTATTTGTTCTTCTCTAAAATACAAATTCCAGGGAGAAAACCGGTGCCATGAACATTAGCGACTGCACTCTACTAAAAACATTATTTTTCTACATTATATAGCATTGTATAACATTACAAATACTTATTCAGAAATCACCTGGTTAAACAAAAAACCACCTTCATTCTTTCCTGAGGTAAATGAACCCTGTGCCACTGGATTCCCCAGTGTTTACATAGCCACAGCTTCCCATTAGGACCAGGAAGGAAGAGGTTGTGCAGGGCTTCCCCCAAAGAATAGGAGTGTTTCTGCATTCTGATTGTCCTTGTCTGAGATTGTATAGTTTCAATCTTGAGCCATGTGAAAAAGGATTCCAGGTTGCAGTACAAGTTCTGCCTATGCAGAACCCAGAGGATCAGGCTGAAGTTTCTATTGTTTCCCTGCCAATGGAGATGTGATATAAAGCTCACATGGGAATGTCATTCCTCCCTGCACTGAAACCCCTCCCTGTGTAAATGAACCCTTCCAGACTCCCAGAACACTGCTGTTGCAAGGCAGCTCCACCACTAGAATTTCCCATTGGGGCTATGTTAAATTTTTCAAATGTATTATTTCAAAGGTGGCAGTTTGGGCTTTGCTGAATAGAACTGTTGATTTTCTTCCTCCTGATGAAAAACTTCTAAAGACAGTGAGGAATTAAGATGTGACCTACCCTGAAATTATTATATTGTTATCTTGCTCTATTTTTAGAAAATATGATAGATCATCCTCCTACCCCTGAACTAGAAGCTGAAAGTTAAATTTTTGTCTCAAACAACCAAGGACATGTCCTGGACAATTAGAGATAAGGTGCTGGTTCTGGCTCCTTACTTAACAGTTGCTGCTTGTGTACCTGCTCTGCTCTTGCTGCTTTTTTTGGTAAATTAAAGCACGAATTTCCAAGCTCCTGAGGAGTCTGAGCTGCTGGGCTGCAACGCCTGCTCAGGAGGAGACTGAGCAGCCGGGCAGTCGGGGGCTTGGTGCCTGCAAACCCAAAACACAGCTGTTAGGGCTAATTTTAGGGTTTCTCTAGTCTTGACGCTTGCCCCATGTTCCAGCAAGCTGTTTGTAAGCCATAAGCATTCCCAAGCATGTCTCTGAATTACAGTGGGAATGTTAATGTACCTTTCTCTAAAATTGTATTTATAGAGGCCTCTGAAATAATGAGAGACATTGGGACAGCCATCCAGTACCTGCACTCCATGAACATTGCGCACAGAGATGTCAAGGTGAGGGCCCAAGGCGTGTGGGCTGGGGAAGAGAACTTGTGGCAGGAAAAATCCTGGGCAGCAGTGATTTTAACAGAACTGGGAATGCAGTCAGATGGTCAAAGTGTTCCTGTTCCTCTGCCAGTGTGAAAAAGGATTTGCTCACTAGTTTGCAACTAGTCCAAGGTTGGAATATTCATGTGTGCTAATGCCTTCCAGTTGTGTACGGAATGCAGAAAAATCTCATGATAGTCAGATGCTTAGTTAAAGAGGTACTGCCCACTTGCAATCCATTCATTAGCAAGAAAATAACACTGCTTCAAGTGAACCTATAGCTTATAGATGCCTCTATTTACAGCCTTTGCTGGTTATTAGTTGCTTTCAGTATCATACCTGCATTAAAAAAAAAAACCCAGGCAAAAGAAAACTCCACAAAAACCCCAAACAGCAAAACTCCTTCAGAAAAAGGGGAAACTTCTGGGAGGAATAATACCAATTTCATGCCTCTAACCCATTCAACATGTGTGAATATTTGAGAAAATAGGGAGGTCTCAGTTACTGCCAGTGTTTAATGAGGTAAAGTTTGAACCCGAATCTCACTGTAGGGGTCTGATAGAGTTTGCAGGGTTGTATTTTGTGTTTGTGCTCTGAAGTGCACAGCACAAGCAAAGCCAAGCTCACTTCACCCCAGCATTTCCAGCACAGGGACACAGTGAGGGATGATGGAATATGCTGGAGAACAGGGCATGTAATGATACACTGAGGCATCAGATCAACTCCACAGCTCTGAGCTGGTGGATTTTCTACAGATGTTTGTGTGTTTAGCTGGAGGGAGAACTGACACATCATGGTGTCACCAGGGGGTAAACTGGGAAATGAGCTGATCTAATTGTAGATAATGGAAATACCCTGTTGTCCCTCCTCTTGGGCACAAGAGCTTGTATTTCCCTCTGTGCCACTTCTGCCTGTATGGAGTGTGGAGCAAGAGTGCAATTAACTCAGGTTTCAGGATCCAGAGGCGGGGGGAGCAGCAAAAGGTCCATGAATGTATCAGTTCATTTTGATGGAGTTGTGTCAGTTGCTCATGGAGGTTTTGGTTGAGGATTTTGCTTGTCCTGCCCCTTGGGTGCTTGAGGCACAGCATGGTGTCAGATCAGCTGCTGTCACCACACAGATCAGTCCCAAGAGGTGCAGAGAGCTGGAAGAGGTTCAAGAAGCCAGGCTGGATACCTGTTGGATAGGGTCTTGTGGTTTGCTCCCCCAAACACCTTTCTAAGAAGGATGTTGATGCTTAGTCTGAGGAAAAGTGCTGCTTGTTGGGAGGGAACTTTCTGTGTGTTCAGTGGGGTAGTGATAGAAGTAAGAAGACCTAAATGGTGGTGGTGAGTTTGACCTGTCAGCTCATTAGAGACATCTCTTCATTGTCCTGTTTATCCTCTTTTGGTGACCTTCCAGCCTGAAAACCTGCTTTACACATCTAAAGACAAAGATACTGTGCTCAAACTCACAGACTTCGGCTTTGCCAAAGAAACCACTGTAAATGCACTGCAGACCCCCTGTTACACTCCTTATTATGTGGGTGAGTTATCCAAGGACATTTCTTCTGTGTTTCAGGCATTCCTTCCCTTCAAGTGGGTGGGAAGTCTTCTATTGTGGATGTAATGTGAAGTGTTAACCTCCAAGATTTAAACTGGGATCCAATCCAAACCTACTCTGGTTCCAGTACAGTTCAATGCTCCTGCTTTCTGCTTGATGGCAGAGGAAACAGCCTTCACAGGAGATACAAATGAGGATATACAAGGAGAGAGAGGGAATTCCTTCTGATTACACTTGAAGTAGACTGATGTTTCCTCTGAATGATGCAATAAAAGCTGTAATTTTAATTGAGCTTCATAATATTTGGGTGTTTCTGTGCAAAACTTTCCTTAGCTTAAATTAATGCAATAAGAGAGAAGAGTCTTGCCTCAGCTGTAAAACTTCTTTAAGCTGGCAAATTGAGGAATTAGTAATAAAGAACCAACGTGACTTAATCACAGCAGAATTTTTCCTTCATTTTGTCCAAAGCTGAAGCACTGTGTAATGAATGCCACAGCAGACTGTCCTTTATGCACTCATTTTAGTCTTGAGTTAATAGTCATTTATCATATGATTTGACTGGGGCAGTCCATGCTTGGAATTTCTTTGCTGAAAAAAAGGACTTAATTTGTTCAAAAAATTACTTCTCTGATTAAAGTTTGTATAGTTTTCTGTATTGAAAGAGACTTACTCACTGGGAGCAGATAATCACATTAGCAATACTCTTTTTCTGATTACTTCATCTGTATTTTTGTAAGCTGGGTTTAGTGATAAAATGTTAAGGAGTTTACACACGTATGTTTTTATGCCTTTATATTTGTGTATAAACAAGCTGACATTTCCCTTCTCAACACCTTTTTATAAACCAGCATGATTGCTCATATGTTTAAAGAATAATTTTCCTTACAAAATCAAGCTCCCTGCCAGTTTACCTGCCCCAGGGGACAAAGAATAAAATCCCCTCTAAATGTATCTCTGTCTAATTTTGTTACTTAGTGGAAAAAATATAATGCTCTGGAGGCCAAAGAAAAATACAGTGCCCTATAGCTGCTGGAGCTAAACACACCACCCAGGTATCATTCAAAATTTTATCACAGCTCCAGTAGGGCCTTTCTATTCTGATTGCTGGAACATATGCTCCTGCCTCTTTCAGTGCAGTGTCTCCCTGTACACATTTAGCTGTAGCTCCTTCTGCTTTTTGGTAATCTTAGTACTCCCTTGAGCAGAGAGACACCAAGGTGAGGAGTAGGGCATTTTTCCAGCTCTGTTCCTCCTTTTTAAAGCTATTTTAGATGTCTTTAGGAACTTGTCAATCGAAAGTGCTACCCAGTTCCTGCAGTGAGCTGTATTTTTTAATGCCTTTAATACCTGTTGTTGAAGTGTGCTGCTACTTACAAGGTGATGGAGATGAAGATAAGTACCTGGTACTCCGTTTACTTGTGGTTTTCATCTTCCCCAGCCCCAGAAGTCCTTGGTCCTGAGAAGTATGACAAATCATGTGACATGTGGTCATTGGGTGTCATCACATATATTCTGTAAGTATTTGGGAAGGAATGTGGTGAACAGCAACTCGTTAAATTTGCACTCACAAGTAGTTGTTGACTGGGATTGTGCAGCCTGTGGTAGAGTATAAGCTTGAATAAAACTTTCTAAGAGGTGAAAGGACTTCCCTAGTTATGAAAATTCTTTTGTCCACTCCTACAGCCTGTGTGGGTTCCCTCCATTCTACTCAAACACCGGTCAAGCCATTTCTCCAGGGATGAAGAGAAGAATTCGCATGGGGCAATATGGATTTCCCAATCCAGAGTGGGCTGAAGTATCAGAGGAAGGTAAAAATCCTCCCTGGTGCTGATGAGTGTGAGCATGGTGGTGTGCAGTGCTGCAGTGCTTACAAAGAGACTATTTCTAAAAATCTGTCTGAGCTTTTGTTTTCCTTTCTTTTACTATTTAAATCAATTTTTTGTAAGGTGCTGCAGAGAATGACCGGGAACTCAGATACCAGCCAGCAACCTCAGTGCTACAAAAGTAAATGACTGCTGAAAACCTTCTTTCAAAATCCAGTTAGTGCTAGTGAATGCTGATATTAAACCCTCTGGAAACAGAAGTCTCTAATCCTGAGAAAGGAGACAGCCAGGACAGCTCCAATGAAAGCTGAGCTGGAAGAAAAGCAAACTGTCTTAAGAACTTATTCAATCTTTGCCCTCCTTGGTGATCCAGCCAGCAAGGATGGCAAGTTTTCATGCTAGCTTTTTGGAATGTGGGAATTTGCCAGCCATCTCTTAAATCAAGGTCAACAATTTATTTTGTATAAGACATTGATCAAAAGCTGCTGGGCTCAAATCAATGTCCTGAAAGTGGGTATTTTTTGATTCCCTCTTATCCTGACAGTCTCATAAGCTGAAAGTATCACCTGCCTGTCATATTAAAGAGAAGGGTCAGCAGTGTCTGGGCTTATCTGTTTTTCTTGCAAGCCCTTTATATAGCTGTGATCCTGTTTTTGTCTGCTGTTTAGCAGTAACAAATAACCCTTGGATCCTGCTGTGCTCTGTGGCATCTTCACTCATCACTGGATCTCGTGGCTGTGTGTGCAGCACAGCCAGCTGAACATTGTTGAGGGAGATGTTTTAGTCATGGGTTTCTGGTTAAATATTTTCTCTGCTTTGTGTCTTGTTCATATTCCAGCAGTTAAAAACAGGCTAGAGATGCTCAGTGAGAGAACATGTGCTTGGACTGTGTGTAGGGTTTCTGTATGTTTGCGTGGATGGAGATAGGGGCCCTCTACCTTCAATCCTATTAAGATCATCTCATCTGTGGGTGTTCTTTAGGCTGATGAGGCACCTTCAGCAAATTGCTTTTTTCCCTGCTTTGTGCTGTGCTTGTCCTTTGCAGCCTCTCTCAACAAACTAAACATGTACCTTTGGCAACTTATTGCAAGCATTTAGTCATCTTGCATGTGATGTTCCTAAAAGAGACCTCTTATTTAGAAGTTTTTATCGGTTCCCTAAGGAGGTTTTGTGTAAGTCCTTCTAAATAACTTCCTTTGGATGCAATGTTTGCAGTCTGTCCACCCACATTACTGAAACTCCTGTCTAGACTCTCACCATCTCATATCTCAGTTATTAGTGCTCTTGCTTTGGCAGATCCCATGTTCTCAGAAAGCTGCTGCAAAGCCAGTTTATGCAATCCATTTATTTGACTTTTTTTATCTTTTTGGTGGCCTCTCAGTTGTCAAAGTTCATTGTCCCTTTTTTCCACAGTCTGTGGTAGTTGTTGTCTTCCATAATTTCTCAAAGCATCAACTTATGTAGTCATTCAGCCCATAATGCCCAGCTTGTTGCCATCTTTGCGGCAGGCAACTTAGCAGCTTTCTGTTCCTGTGCTTCTCTTTTCCTCCAGCTGTTGCTCTCAAAGCCATTGGTTTGGTGATGTAGAGATCATAGCTGGAATCCCCAGTCCTTTTCTTTCCTTCTTGCCTCTTGTTTTGGATGTTTTCCTGTTTTACCCCTTTAAACACAGTAACCTGCCCTGCTGCATGCGGCTTCTTAACACAGTCACAGCAATCAGGAGGTGTTTTCATTTCTGCAAAATTGTGCTTCTTCATTCAGCAAGTCTTTGTGTTCCCAAGATTATTTGGGAATGCAGTCCTAGACTACACCATGCCCTGTTGGTTCTGTTTTTCAGCCAAACAGCTCATTCGCCATTTACTGAAGACTGACCCAACAGAAAGGATGACAGTCTCTCAGTTTATGAATCACCCATGGATTAATGTGAGTCTTATATCTCTTTTTACACCATGAATTGATTCTTACATGCAGAACTTAGGTGTAGCTCCACACAGCACAGCAAAAGAAGGGCTGTTGTTACTGTTGATCCCTTAATTAACCTCCTGTGCCCTCCACAGAGGGTCACCTGCCCATAAAACCACAATTCTTCTTGGTGTTAGCAGAGGACAGACAAGAGGAGACACCCACAGTCGTGTCCTTGGAAGCAACAGCCAAAGATGTCTTTCTGTTCTGTGAGCAGGCAGTCTCTGTTGACACTGCAGCATATGCATGTGTTACTCTCTTTAAAAATATAAAAATAAACTCTATGTGCTTACTTCATCGGTGCAGGATTTAAAGAGCTATTATTAGTGGTCTCAGGCACCATTGTACATAGCTGTGTTAGGGTGAACATGCTCCTGTGCTCAGTGGGAATTCTCATCCTTGGCAGAGTTTGGAAATGCATGGGGGAGGAGCAAGGGTCTCTTGTTGCCCTGTGAGAGATTGCAACGTAGGGTGGCACACAGAGCTATTAATGGTCCCAGTTCAGATTTCATTCTATGATTTGATCGGATTTACATCTCCCTAAAAGAAATTTTTCGGGAAAAAGGGAAAAAAAATCTTTATTAATACAAGATGGACTATTTCAAATAAGAGACACAAATCCCAGAAGTTACAAGACTGAGTTTGATGATACCATCTCTGCTCTGTAGGTGTCCCCTGAAAATAGTAGGTTATACTTCTCACATTTGTGTCTAAAAAAATACCAGTCTTGTTCTCAAGGCCCAAAAAATGATCGGCCAGGAACAGAATCACTTGTGCTATAGAATGCCCTTTGTTGCCATAGTGCTGGTTTGTCTATGCTGATTCTTAAAGGATGGGGCAAAAGCAGAGGTGTGCCTGATAGTCCCCATTCCTACAATGCCTGCTGCAGGATCTGAAAGCCCTTGGAATCAAATGAAATGCAGCTGTAAGACATCCTGACGAAGTAGAAAGGTGTTGTCATTCAGAGCTGAGAAAGCTGAGAAACTGAGCTTGTAAAGACTATAGAACAGACCCTAGACAATGTTTGAGTCTTTTTATAACCAAATGAAAATGTAATCACTGCTTAGAATAAATACCTCCAGCTTTGAGTGTCTGAAGCCCCAATAAAGTGTTTCAGAAGTCAGCAGGTGAGGAATTTCATGGAGTGAGTGCCTAATAGCTAAGGAAGCTGCCACCCACGGCGACACTTGTTACTTGGAATATGCACAGAGCCAATTAAGGAGGAGGAGATTAGAGACAAGGTCTGCAGACTCTGCTGCACCTGCTCCAATGGGAGCCCTGCTCCAATACCCTTCCTGGAAGAAAGCTGCAGGTTGGCTTTTTTTCTGCTGAACCTTTTCCTCACAGGGGGCAGAGGGAGGGAGAGGGAAAGACCGATACAGTGAATGTCTGTTCTCCCTTTTCCTAAATCCCAAAGTGGAAACACGTCTGGGGAGTTGCACAAGCAGCGGAGGAGGGTGCTTGTGTGTCTTTTCCTTTTATTTCCCCTCATTTTTTTTAATGAGATGGATGGCAGAAGTATTTTACTGTGAACTAGGCAAAAATTGTCAGTTTAGGTGGAGCACAGACTCATTTAGCTCCTCGTGTATAAGGTTTTTTTTTTTAACAAGTAGCAGTTCACAGCAGAAAGGTGCTCTCCTTTCCTTTTCTCCCCAGGGACAGGGACACCACTGAAACCAGTCTGCTTGTTTTCTGTTTCTCTTGTCCCAGCTGTGTTTGATAAAACTGTGCCCTGGCCAGCTGGGTTCCTTGTCTAGAGGATGGAGGGGTCAGGATCTGTGACTGCTGCACTGCTGCTCTGAGCTCAGGGGATCATAAGCACTGGCTCCAGTGTAAGGTTTGTTTTACAGGGATGTACAGGGATCTCCTTAGACTTTGTTGACATGCAGCTGTAGGATGGCACAGCAACAAAGAGCAGATTTGGGTAGAAAGCATAAGGAAAATATAGTATCCAAATGAAATTATAGTTTGGTTATGGCCTGGCAAGAATTGCCATGATTCTTGCTGAGTTTAGTGAGGGAACTGTGCTTCATGCTTTAGAAATTGTCCCTTATTCTAATGTAAAGTATCTCCTGATCTTTCATGGCAGGTGAGCAGAGATCTGAGTTTCATGTAGATGCGCTGTCTCCTGAGCTGTGCCTTGCTCAGAAGAACTGTGTCATTTCCTCTTTGGGGCTCACTTAGTCTGATGCACTGGTAATCTCAGTTAATGCATAGGTGCAAGAAAATGTCTCCTACAACAAATCCTAGGAGATAAAGGTCAAATTAACCACTTTAAGACATTGACTAATAAATAGTGAAATGAAGAGTTAAAATCTAAAACCATATGTAAAAATTTATCCAACACTGTCTGGATAAATTGTTTGGACTGGAAGAGGGTAGAATGAAAGAAGCTCAGCACTAATTTCTCTCTCTTTTTGTGAGGGGGATTTAATCCTTTTCTCCTACACATATGAATTGATTTGTGGAGTGACTGGAAACAGGAATAATGAGGGCCGTTGGAGGACATTAGATCAAGTTTTATGCCCTTCATACACTGAGAAGAGCAAGAAATCACTTCCCAAATGTTGTTTTTCAGAACTTCTGGTATTTTTCTTTGTTCTCAGAGATCAATGTCAGTGCCACCAACTCCTCTTCACACTGCACGTGTCCTGCAAGAGGATAAAGACCACTGGGATGAAGTTAAAGTGAGTCAATCCAAATTCAGATTTTAGTCGAGTGTGATAGGAGATGAAATGTGCTGCCTTCTCTGGGGCTGTGCATTTCCTTGGATACTGTGGATATTTTGAATACAATCATGTCAAACAAGGGAGACATAAACGGTCTTGGTTAGAACAGTAGTGTATATGATAACTGTTTAACAAAAACAAAGGAATGCTTTTTGTGTTTCATCTGGCAGCCTTACAGACCAGATATCAACAAAGATGGTCTTTATGATTAAAGACATCAATGATGCTCCTGCTGAGCCACTGCATGTACCCAGGGAGGAAAAGGACAGTGCTGGGGTTGTTTGAACTTCATTACAGTGAAGAATGTGCTGAAAATGTAGGGGGACAGGTGGGAGGGCTGAGCTGCATTCTGGTTTTCTGCAGTGCTTTTGAATTGTGGAACAACACTGAATAACCTTAGTTTTGTCTTGTTGTGACATTTGGTGGGGGAAGAGGAGAGAAAAAAAAAAGATTGCCTTTTCCTTAATCTAAGCAGGTGCCTCACTTACTGTGTGTACCAATGACTGTTGAATGCTTCCTGCAAAGTGACTGTGGGGCATACTGAAAGTCTTAACTCTTTCCTGCTGGCCTTTAACAGGCTGGCATGCTTTTACAATTAATTCTGAATTTTCTGCACTTCAGATTCCTAGAATTTTGACATTTGCAACATTCCTGTAGTGTATTTTATTGATTACTGATTTTATTTAAATCACTGATGTGTAGTCTCAGCTGTTGAGTTATGTAATGGTACAATTTTGTAGGACCTAGGCAACATTTACCTTCTGAGTCAGAGATCAAGCAGATATTTTCACTTAGCTGCCTTATTTGCCATGTTTCTGAGAATTTCTTATGCTTGTGCTTTTGTATAGGTCCCAGAGGTATTCCCTCGAGCTACCAACGTACCCATGATATTGGATTGTTTTTCCTTTCCTGAACCAAATGCTTAGGCGTTTGTTCACCTAAACAAATTTTTCTTTACAACCTTATTAAAAAGTTTAAAATGTTCCTGTACTTAAGCATTAATTCAAACTAAGGAGATGTGTGAATTTGAAGCACATTCTTTTAAAGATCTCCGTGTGGGGGCGCAGAGCAAGCCGGGGAGAAGTGCTGGGCATAGGGACACGGTGGAATTTAGGCCAGCAGAGCGTGGTGCTGTGTGAAATGCTGTGTGAACATCTCCTGGTGCCCTGGTGGAAGGAAGCCTCTGCTCCTGGAGCAGAGCACAGAGCGGGCTCAGCTCTCGCTGCCTGCGGGTGACAGGGCTCCGTGTATCCGGGCTGTGGTGTGGGGTGGCCGTGCGCTGGCTGCCTCAGGGCCTTCACTGCACTGCTTGCTTGTTTTCAGGAGGAGATGACCAGTGCTCTGGCTACCATGAGGGTGGACTATGATCAGGTGAAAATCAAAGACTTGAAAACGTCCAACAACCGCCTCCTGAACAAGCGCCGCAAGAAACAGAAGCAGGCGGGCGCCTCCTCTGCGGCCCCGGGCTGCAACAACCAGTGAGGGCAGCAGCCAAGGACCTGTGGGTAGAGGCTAAAAGTAAAACAGAGAAATTTAAATCATATGATCGCCTCAGTCCACACCACAAAGGCAATGAGACTGTGAAGACGCTCTCCTGCAAAGAGGGAACGGTGTGATAACGTTTTGATAACTTGAATCAGGGCTTTGCTTTTGAAGACTAATGGATCTGACATGATTCTGTTGCATATTGCAAGGGAAGGTACAGTAATGCCAGAAATGTTACAGGTTTTTGGTTTGGCTTTAACTCCGTAGGACAAAAGGGGAGAACAGGAGGCAGTCTCAGCATCCTAATGCACTGAGGCTTTAACAGCCATCTACAAGAGTAACTTCTGCTGCTGTTTTAAACTGGGGAATAGAAAAGTGCCAAGTGTTCTGCTAAGAGTGTTTTAGTTTAGTAGAATTGGTAATAGTCTATATTTCCAAACTTACCTCCTGTAGTTACTGAGTATCACCTAAACTGTAAACAGTTCTTCTTGTTACAGGAAAAAGCATCCATACATTTCCATTTCCATAAAGTCTTCATGTAGTCTTATGTGAAGATTTGAGTTTGTTATGGATTCCCATTTGATAACATGTAATTTTTCTGAGCAGTAGCCACTATGCTGTATCTTTGCCACTGTCAGACCCCTCTCTTGTAATGTTTTCAATTTAACTGGTACTTTATGTGAAGAGTTTCAGTAAGGATTTAAGTAGTTGAAAGTATCCTGCAGAGAATATTGCTGTTCCCCTTGGATCCACAACCTCCAGGACATGCAGCTGGACATGCAAGGGGATTGCTTTAGAAGAGAGACTTCTGAAATTTGGGAAGAAGTGGAAAATGCATGTTCTCTGAATGGACCCTGGTGTCTGCCAGCATCCCTTCTGGTAATAATCTCCAGATCCTGTGCCTAAGATGTGCTAATCACAGCAAATTGTGGGGTGCTGGGGTTGGTTTGTTTCCCGGGGATAGGAGTGGGGAGGGTGCTACTATATTTATGGTGATTTGGTGGTGTTTCAGGATCCAAAGATTATCACCACTGAAGGAAGATTACTTTTAAATACATCCATTCATTGCTTTTTTTTTCCTATTTTAATACTTTTTTCATAGGAACCTGGCCTTGGTTTGCTGGTATGTTTTATTTTGTGATCAAAATATTTTATTTCACTGTATTTTAGGGTTTGGCTTTATTTTCAGTTTAGTTGAAGCAAATATTTGTGAAAGTGCTGTCATAGTCTGGGATGAAAATGATGTGCTTCCAGTGATTCAGGCACATAGACCTTTGAGGTAGGCACACAGAGTACTGGTGTGTTAATAGGCTTGGAAGAATGTAAAAAGATGAAAAGGAAAACAGGGCTCCAGAGTGGATCTGAATTGTCAGATCAGAGTGACACACAGCAAAGCTCAGCTCGAGGCTTTGGACCTCATCAGGGGAGTCCAGTTCCCATCTTCAGAGTGGTGAATGAGACCTCAATTCTCCTTTGTGAACTGGTTCTAGGGTTTTGTAACATGATTTATTAAAATCAGTTTTTAACATTCCTTCCTCCTGTCATCCCTGTTTTTGTTGAATTGTTGCAGAGTTTGTATTGCTTTGCAAGATACGTCTGTGTTGAAGGTGACAGGGAAGAGAAGGAAAGTGTTCCATGATGTCCACATTCAAAAGCTGCCCATCTTTGAACATTTTTTAAGATCACAGGGTTTTAGTTTTAAGTATTTGTGAAGTTGTATTTGAAAATTATTTCATGTTTCTGGTATCTGTGATTATAGCATGTCTTGTGTGTTTTTGTTTTGCCATATCACTCCAGTGAATTATGCAAATATTATTCACTACCTGCAAATGAAGAGTTGTGATGTGTTCAAGGTGCAGCAGTTGGAGTTAGAGCCAGGTCTGTGTTTCTGTCCCTTTATCTAATTTTTTTGAGGGAGGAATGTACATTATTGCTGCTGTTCCATCTCTGTGCCCCATCAGGGTGAGTGTATAGTGTGCTGTCCTGTCTGCCTCAGGGACAGTGCCACTAAAAGTCTTGCAAACCAGCTTTTTTCCTCTGACTTGGCCAAGGTTTGAGCAGGAGCTCTCAGTTCCCACCTGGTGCCTGCTGGCTTGTCAGTTCAGTCTGGAGCTCATTTGATATGTCTGTTCCTGGGCATTTTTCTGTAAAAAACCTGTAAAACACGCCTGGGTCTGATTCCTTCATGTGGGTCCCAGTATTTACTGCAGATCAGAACCTGGAACTGAGGCACCTGGCACAGCACCTTTAGCTTTCTGTCCCTGTGTGGCAGGACAACCCCATCTCATTAAACTCAGACTAACAGTTCTTGTTTTCTACGCTGCAGCAACAGCACCCAGGAATGCTGTAAAACCCCACAGGAACCAGAGGAGGGCCTCAAAATGGCAGACATGGAAGTGTATGCAAGTATTGGACAGAAGGGTTTGTGTTTATTGCAGAGGGAAGGAGGAGACTCCTTGGGAGCTGGGAAACAGCTGCCCTGTGATGTTTGGAGCCTCAAACTGCTGCCGTGCTCTAGGCACTGCTGCCTTCTGCAGCCCAGTGCATCAGGACAGCTTGTGTTTTACCTGGCTCTGTGTTACCTGGAGCTGGAAGGAGCTGCCAGAGACCAGGTTTGGGGTGCAGGCATTCCCCCAGCAAGGCCTGTGTGCTCCATGGAGATGTAGGGATGCACAGAGCATCCAATGGACTCAGCTCTGCCCAGCCCCACTGCACCACCTGGCCTCTGCCCTGCCAGCTCTGAGAGCTCCCTGAATCTGAACCTGCCATCAGCTCCCCGAATCTGAACTTGTCATCAGCTCTCCAGATCTGAACCTGTCATCAGCTCCCCAAATCTGAACCTGTCATCAGCTCCCCAAATCTGAACCTGCCATCAGCTCCCCAAATCTGAACCTGCCATCAGCTCCCCGAATCTGAACCTGCCATCAGCTCCTCAAAACACAGCCTGCCATCAGCTCCCCAAAACCCAGCCTGCCATCAGCTCCATGAATCTGAACCTGCCATCAGCTCCCCAAACCCTGAAGCATCACAGGCCCTTCTCTGGGTCTGTGACTCTTCAAAAGGTGTAGCCTCTCTGGCTGCCAGCAAGGCTCTGGGGAGGACCCTCCTCCTCCCTGCATTCACATGTTATAAAGAGCTCTGGTGAGCTGGTGGTGTTTGGGTCTTGCCTCTTCCCCCAGCCATGTCATATAATAGGCTTTTTAGAACCTGCTGCTCAGGATCCAAATTTATAGCCTGTTTTTAGAAAGGGTAGGCTATTACAGAACTGATTATGCATTTGCATATTCATCAGCCATATAGAGGAGGTAAAGAACTGGGAAGGGACAGAAGAAATGAATGGTCAATAGAGAAGGCTTCAAAGAGAACACAGATTAAAAGGTCTATTTATTTTTTACAGAAGAAGCTAAAAAAAGGACTGTGCACAATTCCCCACCCCCATTCCTTTTCACAGTGATTGCTCATGGGCCGCTGCCTCCCCTTGTGTTTCTGTGCACTGTGCTCCTCACACACGTGGTTCATGTGCTCTCACCAGTGCTCTTGCTCTGATCCACACACAAATTTGTGCCCAGGCATGCAGGAAATTCCCTCCCAGTCTTTCCCAGCTTTTGCACCATACCTGTGCAATGTGCCTGGGTTTGACATGGTACAATTAAAAACTCACATTAATGATAAGCTCTTGGCCTAAGTCTGTGTTTTTCTATTTGTCAAAACCCAGCATGCAGTCCTGGGATTGCTTTTCTGTCTTAACACTTCACTGCCTTGAATCTGGAGGCCCAATTACGTAAGTGCTTCTGACTTGTCTGACATGAGGGATAATGAGAATGCTACATACTCAGTTTGATCTAATTTCCCTGTCCTCTTTTCAATTCACACTTTATTTGGCCCATGTTTAGACAAAGGTGTTTTTGGGAAGAGGAAGGTTTAGTGAGGAGGAGAGAGGCAAAGGTTTTAATTACTTGCAGGGAATCATGAACACTTGTACTGTTTTAGACCTGTGGTCCAGGTGGGGAGGAGGTGTTAATGTGGGCTCAGCTGCTCTGATGTGTTCTCCTGCTTAGCCCAAGGATGGAGCCAGCTCAGCTCAAACCTCAGGGACAAGGAGAAGGAAGCAAGCAGGGAATGCTTTCACATGCAGAAGAACTCCTTTTTTCTAAGAGTAAATGTTTTGGGGAATTTTATTGTGGAAATATCAGAATTTTCTTTTTTTTAGGTTCCAATATCTCCCCTCTTCACCCAACTGTTCTCAGTAGTGGAGCTGGCATAGCTGGGAATGGACATGGTTAATTCTCTTTTAGAGAGCCTAAAAGGGATGAAAGCAATGAAGCAAACCTGAGAGACAGAACACACACTCAAAACCTCAAAACAAAAAAAATCTTGTTAAAAGTTCTTGCAAGCTAACAGGCAAGCCTTCAGCTCCATCCTGAAATGTATCTCACCTGTGGAAAATTGAGGTTAGAGCAAGCCTAGGTAATAACATTTGCTGAAGAAATGTTTCCCTGAAATCTTTGCACCAGGTAAGAAAATTCTTTTTGAGAATTAAGTTCAGCTTTAAAAAAGGATTATTTATTTTCAGTTTGTGTTGTAGAGGAATTTAATGGAGAAGGGGAGCAGAAATGGGGGATGATACGTCATGTTGAAGAATAAGATAAGAAATGTCTGCCGTTGTGTTCAACTTACTTTTTTACTGCAAGTGCTACCTCTGTACAGACATAGCAAGATAGATTCAACTCTTTATTAGAACTTTTTTAGCACTGGAGGAGGATGTTGCTGCACTCTAGGGAAATGTGGAAGATAACCCTGTGACTGTAGATGAACATCTATTCTGGTAAATCTGTAAATGATGCCTAGCATTAAATTTATTTTAAAATTTCCTGCCTCATGAATCTGCCAGATGTCTCACAGGTCTGCTCTAACTGCATCAATGCACAGAGACATCACTGTCAGTGGGTTTCCTCCTGCTATTTGGGACCACAAAAAGAAGTTGCTGAAATCTACTGCACAGGTTTTAGTTTCCAGGAGCCAAAAGAGGAAAAAGGTGTCTTTTGAATAGCCAGAGATGGCAGAAAGGGCCAGGCTCTCTTTTAACTGGAAAGAAAAATCTTGACCTTCAGTGCCAGCTCCCAGAGCTGCTGGTAGCAAACCAGTTTGAGTTGTGTGGGGCTGCAGGCCCTGCTGAAATCTCTGTTGCTTTGACACTGTGCAGGGGCCCTTCCCACTGTGAGCCAGGAAAATGCACTTACTGGGGCCATGGTTGCAAACCATTGAGTATTCCTTGGTCCTGGGGCTGCAGTGAAGCTGAATAATGCCAGAAAGGAGGAGCTGCATGGAAGCTGTTTGCTTCCATGTTAGGCTTCTGAATGTATCTCTTGAATTTTCCTGCCTCCAAGGTCCATCCCAGTACTACCAGTGTAGCAGCTGTTTCTTCATTTGTTAACAGGGAGCACAAATGCTTCTTTTGGGGTCTGCATTTCTTTCTCTGAATCTCAAAGCTGGAATGAAACTCTTAAACAGCATGGTTATTTTGCCTAATGTCTTCTCCCCAAACTTCCAGGCTAATCCATTTGGGAAACATGGAAGATGTTCTCAAGAGACTTCTTATTGCCTAGCTACTGAAGCACCTGCTAAAACTGAGCTCTTTTAAAAACTGAAAATTATTTAAATGTGAAAAAGAGTGGGTTGATCTGCAAAAAAAACTTCTCAAAAGACTAAAATTAGAATGGAATGTGTTAGAGGAGAAATACTGGTGGGGGAGAAGGACTAAGGTTTTTTTTAAAATAAAAATGCTACTGCTTGAGTAATGATCAAGGAAATTCTGGTTAGGATATTAGCTGCTGCTCCAACCCAGAGCAGTTCTTGGATTCAGAAATAATTATGTTTTCCTAAAGATAGATCTACAGTACAGACTCCAGGGTTTTTACTGAGTTAGTCTAAAGCAAGGATCAGCTTGATGTTTATAAATGAAATTTTTGAGTAAATGCTGGTAGTAAACCAAATAAATAGAGCTGCTTTTTTTTTTTTTTTTTTTTAAGAGCAACTAATAACTGAATAAATAAGCTTTGCAGATTAACTTCTGCTCTCCTAAAGTTGCCTGAGTGAGCTGCTTGCAGAAACCTTGTAAGGTGAAGTTACCTTTCATTTTTGCTTTTGGAATTTTGCATTTCTATCTTGCACTTTGCTGCATGTTTGACTTTTGTCTTGAATAAAATTCTAATCAGTTGTCCCAAGGCTACCATTCCTTGATGCGAGGTTTTTTCTCTTTTCTTGGCTCAATAGCAGTGGTGCCACTTCTTCTTTTATTTCTGAACTCCTTGTGGTGTAAAGAATTGGAAGAGTTTCAAGGAATCCCATTACCTGGCAGGAAGCAAAAAACTTCATTGTCTGTAAAATGATAAGGAGGAACATTCCAAGCAGTGGCTAATAGTAGGAAAAATCACCCTCTGAGGAAAAGAGAAGGTCTCTACAAAGAAAGGTACCCAACTAAAAAGAGTAAAATTATGTGGTCTGGATATTTTCCTTTTAAATCCTCTGATTTTCTTCTCCGTCTTGATTTCAACAGTTTGATGTATTTTATACTGCTTGGAAGTCATGAGTGCTTCCTTTAGAGAGACCTGACTGCAGTATTTCAGTTTCTTCCCTAAACATTAAAAAAAAAAAATCCTATAGAAGTTTAATGCTGTAGGATATTTTAAATCTGAGGAGTAGGAAGGAATTGCATTTCCTGATTTAAAGTGACTCAGCTTGGTCTGCCTCCTTGTTTCGTAATAGATTCTCTGCATCCAGCTCAAACCTTGGCTGGCACTCGGGAGAGCTATCAGATGTTTTCTCCAATGATTTGTCATTCCTGCACAAAGTCAGTGTTTAAGCTGTTCCTTGAGGATGCTGGAACAGCCATCTAGTAAGCAGTGATTAGCTCAGAAGGTGCATGCTTGTGTCACAAGGCATCTGCTGCTATTCCTTGGAGCTTGGTCAGCTCCTGTTGGGCAGTGATGTGCCTGGCCAGCAGGAACTCAGCAATCATCAGTCATTACTGTGTTAATATTCTTTGCTTTATAGTATCTGCAGCCACTCACACATCAAACCTTATTCCCATAACCACAGTCCCATATGAAGTGTTACTTTTATTTCTGTGCAAGACCTTCATGGTGATCATGTTTTGTACTAAGTAAATTAATTTCAAAGTATTTTCTTTTAAGCCTAATATCTTTTTTTTGTAGAATTCCCGAGATTTTGTGTTTTCCTTTGGAACAGATATTGTTCCCACAACCAGAAAATTATTTCCAGTGAGAATTTGAAAGGAAAGTTCATATTTGTTAAAAAGAAAGTTGATATTTGTATGCCATGTATGGATGCATATGATGAAGTCATAATGTGGAAGAATCTAATTAGTACTATCCAGGCAACGGAAGACCTTGAGCTTGCTTGATTAGAATTAACTGCTGCATACATGAAAGGAGAAATTTAATTCAAATTTCTATTAATCAGAAATACCATCCTGCCTGAATGATTAAAATAAAATAAAAAAAAGCCATGCTAATTTCTGTTTGGATGATGATGATGATGTCCATGTCAAGAGTGATTTTTGTGTTGCTTTGATCTTTGAAGTTATAGATCCTAAAGTAATGCACAAAAATAAATATTTCAAGTTTTGCCATCTGAATGCTTTCAATTCAGAATCACAAACATATATATAAATTTATGTACATAAGAGTAGGTGGTCTGGCACAAAGCCTCTGAAAATGTTGTTGTCAAGTTGCCCTCAGCATCATGCAGGTAAGGTTCTCCCTGCCAGTGAATATTGTGTGGTTCCATTTCTCTGTTTCCTCTTTCCCCTCTGCCACTGAGCATTGCTTTGTCCAAGGAAGAGGAGGAGAGCAGCAGAGGGGAAGAACCTGGCTGGAGTTGCCTGTTCTGCACATCAGGTGAGGCCTGGCAGGACAGGGACTTGTGGGTCTGTAAATGTTGCTCAGTATTTGCACCTCGGCTCTGCAGGAAACGTCAGTGGCAAATCATGACCACTTCTACGTCATATATGGGGTTTCTTCTGGTTTTTCTCCAACAATTGGAAAGAATATTATAAATTATAAGGAAACTATGCTCTGAAATAGTCTTACATTAGGGAAAAGCTGTTTGATGTGCTGAATGCCAGCTTTGTGTTGGTTTGTGTGTCACAAGCTATCAAGGAGTGTGATGAAATAATGACTCTCGATCTCAAATGCTGCCAGACACAAGGATGCCCCCATCCTGTCTCAGATAGGTTTGGAGGCTCTCTGTCCATCTTTGTAAGTCTTGAGAAGTCTGGGTGACACAACTCAGTGTGCTGTGGCAATATCACAGACCAGGAATGTATTTCAGGCAGATCCTTCTGTTTGTGTCCAACTGGCTCAAAAACCTCAAATGTGACCAGTTGTCACAAAAACAGAAATGCATCACCCACATGAGAAGTCATGTACAAGCTGCTGTCCTGATCTGCAGTGGGAGCAGGAAAAAAGTCATCTCCATCATGGAATGGCCAATTATTGAATTTCATGTTCTGTTGGACTGTGTATTTAGCTGAAGGGTTGAACATCACCCTCCTAGGTATAAAAATTAATGGATTCTCTTTGAAAGTGGATCAGAGCAGGGAATGTTCAACTGTGCATCAAAGTGCAGAAATATAAACGTTAGACTAAATTCCAGAATCTCAAGCACATGTAACAACAAAGGGGAAAGAATATGTAAAGTGCACAAGCTTAGCTTCATGCTTTATTTTGAAAATAATTTATTGTAATCTGCATGTAACTTAGAGTGCCATCTCTGGGAATCGAATACTTGTTTTATGAAGGAAATGTTCCTTTCCTTGAAAGTTGAAAGGGACTTACTAAACACCTTACAGTGTTTGAAATAATGGTCCTAAGGTTTAGCTCTGTGTATGCTTTTGAGGGAGGCTGATTGATTCTGTGAATCCCAAATGAGCTGGAATGGAGTGTGGGCTGCACTGAGCATCAGTTCATCTGTACCTGCAGCTGCAGAACTGCAAGGGACAGTCAAACCCAGGCTTCCATGATGGCAGACAGACCTTGAATTCCTGTAATTGGGAGGGCAAAACTGAGGCTACACTAATTTGTTTCTCATTTAGTCCTTGAGCTTGTGTCTTTATTCATGTCACTGGAGATGGGATGGCTCTGACAGCTCTGGAGGGGGAGCAGGATATTTCAGGTGGCTGCCAGCCATATCTGTGATAAAAGGAGAGCCCTGGCCATGTACGCAGAGCCAACCCCCAGCCTTGGAGCATGGGCTGAGTTCCAGCCTGGTTCATGTGAGATCTGACCTTGTGCTGCTGCAGGCACACCCCTGTGTGTGGCATCACATCTGTTTGTGTTTCACTTTTTTTTTTTAATAGGAAAGGTAAAAGATTGCTTTGCTCTTCTTTTTGACTTGCATGTATGTTCCTTTCCACTGATTCTGGGGTTAAGGTCCCTTCCAACCCAGCCTGTTCTGTGACTACTCTATGATTTACAGTCATTGCACTCACTGTGTGAGAGTTATAAGGAGCATGCAGAGATCATCTTCTGATCCTGCAGTGTAGTCACTGGCTGAGCCAAGCACCAGCCATTGACAAAGAGGAAATAATGTCCCTTTGCATGTCCCCAGTTAGGATAATTCTGTTTTTCAGCTGTTCATTCATTAGCAGAGAAGTAAACAGTGCAGCAGAAGGTGAAGCAGGGTGTTTATTCACTTGTTTTCTGGCCTTCTCTCTGGATTAATGAAATGACTCATGGACAGTAATAACATGCTTGGAGGGGAAAAAAAAAAGGAATAGAAATATCTGGAGGTGGGACGTATAAGGCCAAATCCTTCTGCTAGGACACCCACAGCTCACCTTACATATGTGATCTGATTCTCTGTGTTAAATGTAAAGAATGAATCACAGCCAAAACCCCAGGGCAAAAGAATAAAATGATCATCTAAAATGTGCAGAGTGGTTTAAATCTGTGTGGAAGAAAAGGCTTGGTGGAATGTGAGGCTCTGCAATTGCTTGTAAATGTTTCTATGCAACTTGGCCTTGTCTCATACCATGTTCCCCTGTACCCAAGAGCAGGGACAGTGTGTGTGATGTCCCACAGAGGTGTTCACACAGGTCAGGAACACGACACAACACAGCTGACCCGTCCTGGCTCTGCCTCTATGGTCCTGCTCACCCCCTCTCTGCTTCCAAAGTCCCACCCCATGGTGATGCTCAAACCTGTACCAGCCTCACAAAATGCTGAAAGGAGAATAGTGAGACTGCTCTGATTTCAAAGATACTCAAGGACTCGCTGTCCTTGGAGAATATGGAGCTGAAAGACTTGGAAAGGTCACATGGATTTTGGGCAGAGAAGGAAATAAAACACAGAACCAGGTATCACAACTGCATTTGGAACACCCAACCATCTCAGTCCTCTCTACTACAGCTTCCCAAGGAGCACTCAGACCCATCTTTGTGAAGGTGATATATCTGCTTCTCAATTATTTACTAATAAAATTCTAAAATTTTCCATATTAAAAGCTGCATGAGCAATGAAGCACAGGTATCTTTTAGTTTAACAGCACAATTTTTTCAACAAGGTTCAACAAACTGAAAGCAGGACAAGAGAGGAATAATAATCATGGAATCCTGAGAAGAATTAATTTATAGCAGATACTAGCAGGCAATTCTGATGCTGGAAAAAATAAACTTGAGATACACCTATGTGATGCTTTGAAATATAGAAAATGCTGCTCAGCATTCATATTAGAAATTTCTATCAATTCCTAATCCTTGTCATCTAAGGGAAATGATGTGTGAAATGCTGTCCTAAAGACCTCTTTGGTTCAGGCTTTTTCTCCATGGGAGTGCTGCTCACATGGAAAACTAACCCTCAGCCAGCTCCTGCTCTGAAAAAGGCTTAATTTCTGAATTCTCAAAAAACTGGTTTATAGCCAATTTGGTCTGCTATTTATTGTTTATTTAAAACTGTTTGTTGATAGTTTCTATGTTGTTTCATTTTGAGAGGAGCCAGTATATTTAGGGTGGAGATTTAAGCCACACAAGGTGAAAAACAAGGATGAAGTTGGAGAAGGAAGAGAAACTTGTCAAAGCCTGTAGAGAAGAAGTGAGGATAATTAATCAGACAAATGGAGATAGAGAGCAGGTGTGCAGAGGGGATAGTCTGATGGAACAAAAAGGCAGTGGAATGAAAATGGATGTCAGAAGAGGTGAGTCTCTATTTTATGCATTATACACTGTTACAAGAAACGTTCTCTTTAACAGGCTGAATTTGAATTTTTATTTTTTGAAAAATGGCCTCACAAACATGAATCAAAATATGAGCATTTTAATTTTGTTATTGTTAATTGTTTTTTAATATAAATATTTTGATTTAATGCTGGCCACCTAGACAATGAAGATGGAGTCTCCTCACAAGCCTATGAATTCCAGCAAATGACTAAAATATATAATGTTTCCATAGTTTGGGTAAGGAAAATATGCTAGAGATACTAAACTGGGAAGAGAAGGGAAAATGTAGGGCAAGGGCAAAACCAATTTTCCCTTGATATGTTTGTAAACCAAACATTTTGTAGTATTTAGGTCAGCACAGGAGGCAGGACACAGTTTATAAACTGCAGTGAGAGGGAGCAGTTGAGGTTCACTCTGGAGCAGGCAGGGTAAGGTCAGGTCCCTGTTTCTCTGAGTAACAGAGCAGTGTCACCTCCTTCTCCAGGGAGCAGGATGTGGCTGACAGCCCAGAGTCCATCAGAAATTCATTCACTGCTTTTGTAAAGAGAAGCAACTGGTATCACTTCCTGCT
Organism: Parus major; assembly: GCF_001522545.3. Taxonomy (NCBI): domain Eukaryota; kingdom Metazoa; phylum Chordata; class Aves; order Passeriformes; family Paridae; genus Parus; species Parus major. The sequence goes on along the minus strand of NC_031781.1, from coordinate 4,216,479 downwards.
TGGAGATGGAAGGGAAACACTCCCTGGCTCCATGTTTTCTTTGCAGTTCCCACACAGAGCCTGTTGCTGGATAACAGGTTTTTTGGGTCCTGCCTGCACTTTTTCCCTTCTCAGGACAGCACTGAAATGTTTTGTTGTTCCCTGGAAGCCACAGGGCTGGGAAGGGATGAGCACACCCAGAAGGGTTGGCTTTCTCAGATGATCAAAAAGGAAAATTTGGAGGAGTAACTAACTTAAAATGAATAAAAATAAGCAGGAAGGAGGGAAACAAGGAATCCAGAGACCATGACCCTGTAGATTTGCAGATGGGATCATCTCAGGTGGTAACAGACCTGAGCTGGTTATCTGTGGTGCCTGCCCAGAGTGATGTTCTGATTCAGATCATTTCTCCCTTTCATTTGATCCCAGTCCTGCCTTCATCCTAAAATTTAAACTGACACTGAATAACAAAGAAATGTATCTTGAGTCAAGTGAATGTCAGAATCTAATAATTACAATCTAATAGTGTGATTTTCTGTGCTCACAAAGATAACAGCAGAGGACCAAGGTGGTTCTCTGTGTCCCTGCCATGCATATAATTTTTATTTGTAAAAATACTTGACTTACCAGATATCAGACTGTTCCAATAATTACAAGCCAGCTTTCTGCATGAGCAATCAAAGGCTGTGTTCTAGATTGGAAGAAAAGTTACAGAAGTTTTCTGGTTTAGCAGAGGAAGCAAACTACCAGAGTTATTGCAAGTATCAACCTTCTATTTTTCTTTCTTTTTTTTTGGGGGGGGGGAGTATTTTTAAGCAAGTTTTTCAATTATTATTTTAAATTAGAGAAAATACCAGCAGAGACCAATCTGAACTGAAAACTGTCTAAATTATTCTGTATGCAAGCTTAGCTAGGCAGACTGCCCTAATCCTTTCCCCTGTCCCTGTGGATTTGATCAGGATGCAGTGTTCAGATCCTTGTTCAGGAATGACTTCCTTTGCCCTGCGTGTCACAGCATCTCAGGAGTTGGTGTCAGGGGGAGCAGGACAGAACTGCCAGATATGGTTTAGTGTGGCCTTGGCAGTGTTAGGTTTACAGTTGAACTCGATGACCTTAAAGGTCTTTTCCAACCTAATGACTCTGATTCTGTTTAGATCCAGGTTCTAGGGAAAAAAAGAGGGAAGAGATACAGTGGGAACAGAACTGTGATATTTGCAGCAGTTTGCCTTTCCTCAGAAGATAACTGAGAGTTCTGCATGGAGATGGCAAAAGGTAAAATCACCATTTCTCAGTGTTAAAACAGACTGGCCAGCACAACTTTTTCAAGGTCATCTGTTCTCAGACTCTGTACTGCAGCTTTTCTGCACATAGCTGAATCTTGTACTCTTCATTAACTGGTAACAATACATTGTTACATTAAAACCAAACCAAATTCTTCCAGGCTTTTCATTCGTTTCCTGGCAGATGATTTCTTGACCTCTGCCATGTCTAATCATGAATTTAACATTATGCTGATGAACTTTCTGAGACTAGGGAGTTTTTAAATTATGTTTATTCCTGGAATTCTTAAAAATAATCAGCCTGTGCATTCTGTGCTAACAGAACCAGAGTCTTGAGAAGGGTTTCCCAAGTTTCCTGTAATGCCAAAGTCCAGGAACATTTTTCTTGGATTAAAAATAAATTTAAAAAGTAAGTAAAACCATGTGAACTTAGTACTTGTGCAAGAAGCAGATTCAGCAGCATCAGTGAGATGTCCTTTGCTTGGCTATAAGGAGAGCTGTTTCAAAAAGCCTCCTCCTGTCTGTTTCAGCCCTACCTGAGACTTTCACAAGACACTTCAAACTCATTCCTGTAAAATAGTCTGAATTCCACATCCAACCTTGGCATCTGTAGCTGTGGCATCCATGAACCAGGAGCTGTGTCAGGAGCTCTCTACACTGGCATTTACAACTCCCTTGTGGGAGGGTGACAGCTGTAGTAAGGAATGCACTTCCATTCTGAATATCCTCTCCCTTTATCCATAGGCAGACCTATACTTGGAGTTTGCAGTCCAGCTCCCCTAAAGAAGTAAGTGGTATTTGTAGCTTGCAGATCAGCACTTTTCTGTTCACTTTATTATCACTACCTGCATATTTGGTAAGTTATTTATAAGTCTGTCTGGATAATTATTTGTGATTTACACATGGGACATGCCCCCAAACCAAAACAAAATATAAAACCTGTAAGACTTCCACATAGATGCTGGTGGATGATATTTTTTTCTGATTTCCCAAAAGGAAGCTATAAATCCTTGGTTCTGATCCAGTGAGTTAATACTGCAAATGCTGAAAGCAGTCATGAATCATTAATTTGAGTAACCAGGAACCCACAGAAATATCAGAATAAGTTCATGAGAAAAATGAGTCCCACAGAGAAATCTGTTGTCTGTCTCTTTTCATACACAGTCCCTACCCTAATCCAAGGTGAATTTATTTTAATTCTTTTGAGATTGAAAAACCAAGAGTCATCTTTTTATCTGCTTGCTAAAGATAAAACTGTGCCTAGAATAGTTTAGGGCTGCTGTGTGCCACAGGGTCCCTGTTGTGCTGTCTGTGATGTGCTCATGGCTGACCAGGGCTGCTCTGTTATGGCTTCAGGTTTTTGTGAGGCCACCTTATTTTTAGAATGAGTTTATGCTCTGCTGCAGGGCCCCAAAATTTGCATGGATATACAGATGGGAGAAAATTGCTACCATAAATCAATCATAAATCAATCTTAAAAGAAAGAGATCACAGAACTAGGACAAGGTACCATCTTCAGATCCTGATGTGGGTGACACATGCAGCAGCAGACTGACATTGCCAGGGAGGGGGAGAGATCCTCAGGTAATGGAGTAGAGACATGCTGGGGAGAGAGATGCATGTTCCTCAGGTAAGGATTAGGGTATGCTGGGGAGAGAGATGCATGTTCCTCAGGTAAGGATTAGGGACATGCTGGGGAGAGAGATCTGTGTTCCTCTGGTGATGGACGAGGGACATGCTGGAGATGGAGGGAGATGGGAGGATGATGACACAGCAGTAGAGCTCTGTGGGGAAGCACCAGGTAGGTGTCAGTGATGGTGAGAACAACTCACTGCAATTCACCTGCAAGAAGCTCCTATGGCAGTCACTTCTCTTGATTCACACACATGCTTTGGTATTGTTAGAGTTTTATTCAAGGTCAATATAACTCTTTTTTTGAGATTTTATTTATTGTGTTTTTCATTTGGTTTTGGTTTCATTTGGTTTGGGGGTAAAATTACTCATGGAAGCAATATTTTGAAATTAGTTCTTATGCCACAGTTTAAAATCCATGAGTCTGTCATGCCTCTGTTGTTTTCTCTGATTAGAATGGCTTTTCTCCCCTGGCTGGCTGCTGGGTTGAAGTTCTGTGTTACAGAACAGGCAGTGTTAAGTGACCAGACGAGTATAAAACATCACAGGACAGGCAATAACAGCACACAAATCTTGTAAATAATCTCTAATAAATCTGAGGGAGCAAACAAGGTTTGCTGAGTTTGTCTTGTTGACAGGTGAAGTTGGGAGGTTCCTCCATGCCTGGTTTACTCTTTCCCTGCTGTGTCAGGGGAAGATTTATCTGTGTGCTTAGGAAGCCTGAGCAGTGATCTTACAGCATCACCTAGAAACAGGAGGGGTTGCCAGTTCCTCTCTCCCCACCTTGTCTAACCAATGAATCAAAGGGAGAGTTGTGTTCCACTCTGGTAGATTGTGTTCCTGCTCACAGGAAGGAAAACTTATGCTGATTAATGACTTATGCTGTGAGTAATAGAAAAATAAGATCCTAAGTCCTCTAAATTCTCTAGAACTCACACTATTTTCTAAAAAACAAAACAAGATTTAAAAAAGCCAGGCAGTAATAAGAGGCACCTGATGAGATTTGAGCTTCTGGTGTTAGACTAAGAGACACAATGCCTATTGCCATCAAGTGCATTGATTTGGATATTGGCCAAATATTTATATAAAAATATTTATTTGGATATATTTTTGGTTTTCACACATTTCAGGTGCTTCTTTGTGTAATGTGAGCAATATTGCTCCTCTTAACATCTCTTACTTTTCATCTTCCTTTGACATAAGGTAAAATTGCCAAGTTTCCCATTCTGTTTCATGGTTTATATTTTAATTCTCTAAGAATTTAGGATTTAGATTGTGTTGTAATTTTCTGTTTTATTCAGGAAACTGTGTGTTTGTTTATCTGGTGCACACATACGTACACATAAAAAAATTGGAGACTTGAATTCTTGCTGTAAGTATATGAGAGCTGGCAGGAACTGAGTTAAGAGCTGTAGGAGCAGCCACAGTGTGTGAGTGTCCTGTGCTTGATGTTCAGCAAAAGAAGGCGACTTCCACAGCCTAAGAAAATTGAAAAAGTAGCCATAAAACACAGCATAGCTGAATTTGAGCACCCTGCTACTGAGAACTTAGCAAGTCTGAGTATTTCAGCTTAATTCTCTCTAAGTAAATTAAATTCCCCTGAAATAAGTTTGTGTAGGAACAGTTCTGTTTAAAATTCAGATAGTATTTTAATCTGATTTAGCTTGCTAGATAGACAACCAATAATTTTCCCCTTATCTTGAATAATTCTGTATGTGGGTAACACTGTAGGGTGAAATAAATAAGATTACTTTTTTTAATTTGGCTGGGTTCATTTTAGGATAAAAAACCCCAATTGTTATGAAAATACAGCATGCTAGCACCTTTCTGTGTTAGCTTTCTGCATATTCCTCATCCACAGTGTTAAAAGGAAATGATTATGGTTCCTTTTCTGCTCCTCTTTCAGTGCTTATTTAGAGCTGGGAGATTATTCAGCTTGATAGTGATCCCTTCTTGTTAATCTGCTGTGCCTGAAAATGAATTGGGATTAGGAAAGTAACCCTTTATCATGAATATAAAGACTCAAAGGTCACCAGTAGGTCACCTACAAACCTCTCTGTGGTCAGTCTTGTAGACAGCTTGGGCTGGAAGGATTTTGCTGATACATTTTTCTGAATCCATTTGATTCAGCTTTTCTCTTATTGCTGCACCATAACTCAAATCATCTGCAAATCCTTTCCATGTTATTCTAATTATTCTTCTAGATTTCTCTTTTCTCTCCTCCTTCAGTATAACTCAGTCTCATCTTTATTAATAAGCCTCTAGTAGCTTCAGAGTACTTTGAGGAACAGTAAGTTGTTTGTAGAGTGCAAATCATGCACCAATGAGGAAAATGAAATTAGAAGAATTAAATAATTTTCCTTGGGGGAAGTTTGGTGAGCAGACTAGGATTCAAAATCTGTTCTTAACCTTCCATTTTGTGATTCAGGTGTCTCTTTTCTCTTTCTTTGCTGCCTTCTCATGTTTATTTCTCTGACCCACGTTCTCTTTCCTCCCTGCATGAATCCCTGTGCCTTTGCTGGGGAAGCAGCACCTCAGGGCAGGAGCTTTGCTCTCCCCACAGGAGCTGTGGGAGCGCTCATCCAGCACAGGATGGTGGCAGGGACAGTGTTCAGTGGCAATGTTGGGAAATGCCTGGAGCTGCAGCTTCCCTAAGCTCGGTTTAGTGAGGGCACTGCCCGGGGCCAGGGCCATGTCCTGCAGCAGCTCAGGATGAGCTCAGACCCTGCAGTGCTGCCCCTCTGCCTGGCCCTGCTCCAGGGGCTCTGCAGCAGCAGCATCCTAAAAACCCCTCCTGGGCAGGGCCTCAGCTCAGAGCTCAGAGATTCCCCTGAGGAATCTCCAGGCCTTTCTCTGCCCACCGTGCTCCACTTGGAGTTTGCACAATCAGATTTGGGATTTTTTATTTTATTTCTTTTTCTCCAACAGGTAACATTTTAACTTAAAAACTAACAATTCTGTAACTCCTGAAATCAGCTGGTTGTGTCTGTTCATCCTTTCTTCCTCATTAGAAACTGAGATTATGGTTAAAGAGGTCATTTCTGGTGTAGTTTTCTTATATAGTCTTTTGACTTATGTCAGGGGAAGTAAGGTTTTAAAGCATTCAGAATTTACTTTATTCATACTGGTTTCACTGCAATTTCACAAATTTAAAATAGAGGTTCCAGATGAAACTTAGGTTCTCCAAAATAGTTCATAGAAAATAGTATAAGCTCTCTTCCAGTTAAGTAGCATAAAAAGAGAAAAAAACTTCAAGTGTGATTGAAATTTATCTGTTTTTCTTCTACATTTGGGCAGTTCCATTCCTGTCAGTTGGGGAGCATAAAGACATTTTATGGTTCAAATTCTGTATTATTAACTGAAGTCCATATGGGAAGAAAAAAACCCCAAGTATTATGTACCATATATTCTATCTATCCTACTGTATAGCAAAAAAGGATGAAAACTGGTGTATGAATGTAGAGCTGACCCTACAGCTTTGCAGCTAGAACTGATGGATCTCAACTCTTACTCATCCCAGGGAGCATGTGGGATGACTTAAAACAGGAATTGCAATTGAGATAAAAACTGTGGGAATTGGAAGTCCATGGTCCCCTGACTTCAGACAGTGGTAGAAACAAATCCAGCTTTTAAAGTGCAGTGAAAACCACTGGAAGAGCTTCATAAGAACAGACATCAGAAAATGAGCAAGACCCCATTTTGTTAGTGTGTATTCTGTTTATACAGAATGTTTTAAGAAAATCCTTGATTTGAATGTAACTTTATAGATACTATTCACACTTAACCTTTTGTTCAGAGCACACTAAGAGATAAATATTTAAAAGTTTAAAAGTATCTATTCACTGTTAAAATCAATGGGTAAATGGAAGGACTGTGAGGAGGAAAGGGAATCATTTGTAATCCACTTCAGTCCCCAGGTCTCCAGCCTGTGGTTTCTAGAGACAGCCCACATTTCCTGTCTCAGAGCAGTTACCAGTTTGTGATCTGGGGATTTCCAGAGAGTTTAAGGACTGTTTCTAAGGACATTGCTAAAAGAGCAGTTTTAGGCTATTGTAGATTGAACTTCAGAGTTGTATTTGCATTATAAAATATTTCTGTAAGCAGTGTGCAGGAGAGTGCTGGTGAAGGGATGTGCATGCTCAGGGAGAACCGGGAGCTCCATCAATTAAGGGACTGAGATGTACTCACAGGAAACCTGGTTCTTGACCACTGGAAACAGCAACTCTTCCCTTTGCTCTGGCTGAGCTCATTTAGCTGGAACCTGGGCCTGGGTGGCTGCTCTGAGGAAAGTGATGTTGCAGAAGGGCAGAATTGGCTTCAAGGTCTTCTTAGGAGCAGGGAGAAGGGAAAAACCTTTTGCTCCTTCCTCCAGAACTGCTGTTCAATTAGTAAGCCGGATTCTTTGGGCACTTCTTGTGGCATAGCTGGATGTGGTTTTGCACTCTGCAATGTGTAAATTTGTCCTTGTGGTTTTTTCCTAAAACAAACCTGAATCTCCCATGAAATCTGCCCAAATCCCATGGATGTTTAGAAGATGACATTGAGTATTCTTTGAGCTTTAGTTCAAGAACATTGCATAGTACTCATAGCTTCAGAAAGTTAATATGAACACAAGAGAATGCTTCCTCTGTAAACTGTTGTTTCCTTTTTGGAAGCTGGGAAAAGCAAACTGTATAACTTATTCTAAAATACAGTTTTTACTGATGCCCTGGCTTTCTGCATGGCGTGTTCAGAATGTCAATGCATATAAAAACCAGACACTTTCCTGTGTTCCTGAGACACCACTGCTTACAAAAGGACAGCAGCAGGGCAAGGGGATTGTAATTATGTGTTGACCTCTCACTCCTTGTGAGAACTCCATGAAATTCAAAATAATTGCCCAGTGCCCTGGAACATATTGGTCTCCCTTTGGGATCAATAAACTCGGGGGTCTGTGGCCTCTGAGGTGCCTGACCTTGGTGGGACACACACAGAGGGACCATTAGGATCAGCATGAAGAAGGATCAAAGCTGAGAGGGAGAGCAGTGGTGGTCAGTGCCCCACATGGCAGTGAGAGGTCTTGGTTCTTTGTCTCTTACAGGCTCCATGGGCTTCAAACCTGTGTCATTCCTTTGCCAGGGAGCTGCTCTTGCCATGAGATTACAAATTTGCCAGTGGCTAGGAAAAAAACACAAATCATGGAGGTTGAAGAGAATAAGAGAGACAAAAACTTCATAGAGTGACAGAGAGACCATCCATGCAAAGTTTGAATTTCACTTCAGGGCTGGTGAGATGGTGCTTTCTTAGAGGGATAAAAACCATAACCACTTTTCCCCCAGTAAAGCTGATTAGTGTTTGTGCAACCCTTGGCTGTTTCCAGTTCCAGCACTGCACAGCTCTTCGCTCTGTGGGCCTCAGTGCAGTGCAGATTTATCCTTAAGCCAGACATCCCATGTCTGAAATGTCTTTGCAAAAGGGTGTGTTAGACCAGGGCTGATTTGATTTTTTAGAAAGCTCTTCAGTCTCTACTGTTGGTTGACTGAAGTGTTGCAGCGCTCTCCATATTCTCCACTGTCACACCTGCTTTTAGGAGCCTGACTTTTTTGGGAGGATCAAGCAGAAAGCTCTTTCCCAGCTGTGAGCTGTGTGATCCCAAGAGTGAGCAGGGGTGATGACCCTCCCTATCCCACACAGAGCCCTCTTCACCTGGGTCCAGCACACTGACTACATTTATCAACATCTCTCCTGCTGGTAGAGTAAAATCAGTCGATTATTTCTGCAGGAATTAAATTATGGCTGCATTGTGTATCACATAGTGATGTGTGGGTTTTTGCAATCATCTAAAAATATATTTAAATGCAATATTTTACTGAAAAGCTAATTTATACTGAGATATGACAGAGGTAGTTCTGTAAGCTCTGATATTAATAAAAATATTATCTTCTTATTCCCATCTCACTTGAGTGACCCCAGTATATAATGTGGTGCAGGTTCAAAACAATTTTCTTTTCCATGTGTTTATTTATCAGGACTCACACTGTTGTTCTGACAAGGTGTGTTATATCAGTGTTTTCCCTTCAAACTGCCTGTTTGGTGAATTTGTAGGATCTGGATGAGCTCTCAAATCAAGAGGTTGTGGGTGGAATAAAAGGAAACAGGAAAAGATAGGAGTAGTGTTTCAAGAAAAATCTGGTTTTGTGGTTCATTTTCTTGATGGAAAAACTGACTAAAATTGCCTGTTCATTATGTTTCCATAATTTGATATTTGAATGGAGTTTTGCTTTTGGCTTTTTTTGTGTTTGTTCTGTTTAAATAAGAACACAGAAAGGCAATTTTATTGTTTTCATGCTTAGGAAGCTCTGAACTTTGGACAAGTAGCCTTTTTATTCTTCCCAAAGCCTCCATCTGAAATTGTGTTTTTCAAGCTCAAAAATGTGTTTTTATCTTTATAATGACTTTGGTAATCCTGTGACTTCTTTTCCTCCCCATGAAATTGTTTTATTATCTGAATGAATGTGAGTATAACCCACTAGTGAAGTTCCTAAGCTGCAGTAAAGTGGCTTTGTTTTGTTTGGGTTTTTATTGCCCATTAATGTTCCCTGCTGAGGGTTGTACAGCAGAAAGGTTTATTTACTCTGGGCAATTTTCAAGCATAGACATCTCTGACAACAGGAGTTTAGCATGTGCAATTCTCTTTCATAAATTCCTTTCTTTTAGAAGATGCATGCCATTTATTACAGGTGTCTTGAAAAGTCAACTTTTCAACTGGTTTGATTAATTACTGAGGACTTGTAACCTTGTAAAGTTCTTGACACCAAGAGGCAGAAAGATGACTTAGTCCACCAAGGCAAAAGCAGGTGGCACACAGCTCCTACTTTGCACCCCAAATCAAGCTATACTAATCTTAGGACACATCATATTTTACACAGCTTTTATCTGAAGAACCCCAGAGGATTTGCCATCTGAAATATTCATCTGTAAGGTGAATTGATGTTTATCAGCTCAATGACTTGTATTAGGAAGACACCATGACCAAATACTGTGTTAGCCTAAAACTGGTAGTGAATCTAATGAGCTGAATGTAACCTTGCTAACCTATGCTTAAGGAAACCAAAATGCCAGAAATTCTGCACTGGGCTTACCAACTAACTGGTATTCAATGAATCTGAGAATTAAAATTAAAGAAATCTGAGTAGTCATTTTAAATATTCCACTTCTGACAAATCTCCCTCAAATCCATTCTGAAAAACTGCAGCCTGACTTTTGAAAGGAGTTTAGGAGCTCTTTAAAATGGCACTCTGTAATTGAAATTCCAGCCATGTGTCATCAGATTTGAAGTAGCACATTGTCTTCTGTCTGATAACACACAGTGATACCAAGCCAGCCCTGAGGAAATCCACTCCCTGTTAAAGCTCCAAGGAAATAAAGGGAAGAGGCATCACTTGGGTCAAGAGTCCAAGCCATTCCTATCATGAGCAATCATATCAGTATAAATCCTTCTGGCAAGTGGATTAGGCTTACTTTCAGAAATCTAAGTTGCCCCTGAAGCTCTTTTCAGAGGACTATAACAGAATCTTACTCCAGCTTTCATTTTACTTCAGCCAGTTTCCAGCCATTGATTTGGGATGCAGCCTTTCCTCTTCACTTGTCTGAGTATTTGTTCTTTTAAAGTGTTTAAAACAAATTATAATTCTCTTTTTCACCTTTTTTTAGACAAGCTGGCTGTTCTGCTCTCCTTAAAAAAGACAGGCTTGCAGTTCCTCATCTTGTTATAGTGGTCCTTCAAACTGGCCTCACTGAGGAAATGTTTCCTTATAAAACCCCACTCCCAAACTTCTAGAAGAGGTAAATTACCCCATGGTCAATACTTCTCTGCCTCCTCCTGACCTTTCTCTCCCCAGCTGTGCACTCCATGTCCTGCCCATGGTACACAGGGACTTGGGATCAGCTTCAGATTTCCTAATAAAGAAAGGGTTTTTCCTCTGTCACTGGCCACAGGTAAGGCTAAGGCTCATAGTAACCTTTTTATTTTATTACAAGTAGCTGTGTATTATTAAATTTTTATCCTTCTTATTTATTCTCTTAAACAAGATCCTCCACAAATAAAATTCCTGTGTATAATGTAGCCTCACCATATGCTGACTATGCCTCCTTCAGTCATCAGGAGCTCCCACAAGTGCTCCCCTACTTTTTGAACCAACACTATTAATTAAAATACTAAATAAACACAGTCCCAGATGCAAAGCTGAGGAACACCAGTAGTGGTCATCTTCATGCACAGCATTTTCCCATTCAGAACAGTTGTAAGGTTTTTTGCCTTTTTAAAAAAAAAAACACTCCATCTTACAGTTTATATACAGATCCCTTCTCCATTTTCATAATTCCACTATTTCTCATCTGGTTCTACATTGTCTATTTTTCACAGGAATGGACTGTGACATTCAGGTCATAGCTCCCTTTAGATATAAATAAATTTTACATTATAAGCAAAGCCAAGTGCCTTAGAGATTTCTTATATGAGGTTGTCTAGCCACTGTGTTCAGAGCCTATCATATCATCTAGGAAATGTAATTTTTTCCATGCTTTTAATAGTTTTTATTGAAAACAGAATAAGCATAAATTACATTGCTCAAAGATGAAAAATGCAGTAGCTAAACTGATTCAGCTTAGACTGAAACAATAGAATAATTCAAGTGACTGTATGTACAAATGAATCCACCAGTTATTAAGGCAAAGTGTAAAGCTGATACTGGAATATTTTAGTCTCATTTAATAAGACACTGTCTAACCTGAAGGGTGCATAAGAAACAGATGCATTGAGGTCAGGTGACCCAAGCACTGCTCAGTCTGAAGTCTAAGGGCTGAGCTGTTGATAAAGCAGGAGTCTCTCAACACAGATTTGTTGGGTATTAAACTCTCTCAAACCCCAGTGGGTTTGGGTTGTCTTATGGCAACTTTAACTTCTGTTACATTGCTCTTGTTACCTGCAGCCAGGCAGAGGAGACTCAGTTGGGTTCTGTAAAGCTTGGTCTACTCATCCTGGCCTCAGGTATTTCACCTGTTTCTCCTGGAAGGCCAAGGAAGAGAAGGAAGGAATATCTGGAGCCTCCAGAATTTTTCATTGGTCATTTGAGATGCATTTTACCTTCATACAACCTTTGCATTTTCTAAATCTCATTAGCTTTAGGAACTATTCCCATGACTTCCAGATCTCGGAGAGCCCATCTGGTCTGTTCCCAGAGAGCAAAATCCTCAGGGTGAATCAGAAAAGATTTAATTCCAGAAATGCAAAGAGCAGGATATGTGAGTGGTTACTGCTGGTAATGTTACACCACCAGACTTCTGACAAAGGTGGTGAGAACACCCATGATTAGTAACTAATCAGTTGCTAATTTCTTAAAGTTCCCTAATGATCTCATCATGGTTTTTCCATGTGCATGTTCTTGTTGTTGCAGTTATTTCCTGTGTTCTTTTTTCTCATTTGAGAATTCCCCCAGACCTCTTGCTAAATAGAAATCTGGGAACCACCAGGACTCAATGCACAAACTCTTTGTACAAAAAATATGGAAAGACCATGCAGGATAATTTATGTTCAAATAGACTATGCATATGTTATTAAAGGTTTCGAAGGCAAACTTAGCTCAAACCTCATGATTTTGATCTGCGGAATTCTTTTACCATGGTTCTAATACTGATCTTTGAATTTCTGTCTATGACTGATAGACCTGATGTGGTGACTTGTGTGAGAACTGACAGGACCTCAGGCAAGGTAATGGGCTTTTCTGCTGTAATTACCCCTCCTTCGTGTGAATATTCTGTAAAGGTTTACATTTGCCTATATATTAATCTATGGATTGTCTGTGATGCAATAACAAATTTGTGACTGAGCAATGAAGGAGAGCAGTGCCCTCAAAGAATCAGCCATCTCCAGTGACTCTGAAACCTGCATGCTTGAAGAACTTATTCTGTCCTTAAGCATGGGCCATCAGTGTTAATTTTTTTACCTGGGAGAAAACTTGAATCTGTGCTTTCCTCAGAGTGTGTGTGTGTGGAGTTTCTGTCAGCATTAATTGCCAAATTCATAAAGAAAGTAGACCCTGAACTATTGTTTCAGAGCCAGCAGCACAGCAGATCCCGCAGCTGTGTGTTTGTAATTGTGCCACGGCGAAACAAGTCCTGGAGCACGCAAAGAGACTTGGAGATTTCCCACCTCCCTGACAGCTTTTCTGACTAATTCCGCTGTGCTGGCAAGTCCTGCCAGTTAGCACATGCTATTTTCAGAATAAAGTGGATCCAGCACCAGGCAAGAGGCTCCAGTAGTGACGTTTCCCCTTTGTTTCAGAGAGGTGTATTTAACCCTTCTGCCATCTCTAATGGCCGTTATGTGGGTGTGATGTGACATAAAAGATCCTTTTGAATATTCACGAAACTTTGGCTTCTCTCTGCACAATTGTTCTCTCCTTAAATTCTGACTTCAGGAGTTTAAAATACAAGTACCTAAAGGCCTGTTTTGTAGGAGTTCTTCCCTTTTTGTAAGCATGTCTGAGAACCTTGCTGGCCTGGGAAAATGGCCTGGTTTGATGTTTAATTGCCAGTTCTGTCTTCCTTGAGGGATCTCAGTGCAGCTCCACCTCATCACCTCATCTGCCCTTGCTCTGCCTTGGGGCAGAGGTTCTTCTCCAGTCCCCTGGCACTGGCTCTGCACAGTCAGCAACTGGGCAGGGCAAACTTCCCTGTCCCTCTTGTGATGTCCCAATGAGCTCCTTCCACCTGGAACCAGTGGCACCTTCCAGCCCTGTCCCAGGTCCCCCTGGTTGGGACCTCCCTTCCTTTGACAAGGCTCTTTCTGCTCTTTCCCAGATGGAACTTGATTAGCTTTGAATTTTATTGTGAAGGAAATATAATAGTAGCATAAAGAAAAAGTAAAGAATACCTGCAGGATTATTTTGTTTGGTTTTTTTTAAGATCTGAAGTAAACAAAGAAGGTTTCTTCCAATGGAATTTAATTTATTCTGTCAAAAAAAAAAAAAAAAGAAACTATCCCTGCAGAAAAGTGCAATAGAGGTAATATTTTATGCATAAAGACTACTGGATTAACTTGAGTGATCAGTCTTCTGTTTTATGCAAATCTTTTATGCATAAAAATTAATGCAGGTAAGTCATTACTCAAGTTTTGAACCATTTTGACTGTGAGAAAATTCCTTTTTATTTGCTCTGGGGTCTCTGTATTCTTCTAAAACAGGAAATTATTCTAATTTATTCCTTTGGAGCCCACTGAAGGCTTGTCTGGTGCTCTGCAGTTCTCTTGGGACTGCTCTCTATCCATATGCCAGGGTGGTCACTGGCGTCTCTTAAGCAGAAGAGCCTGAGAACTTTGGGACAAGATGGAGTGAGGAATTGAATAGACTTGGAATGTGGATTTCAGTAGCAGCACTGAAAGTTTGGTGAAAATTTGGTTGGTTGCTTTTCAAAAGTTGCCTGAACTTATTTTGTATATTAGCAAAACAATTTTCCATTCTCTGGCTTTGTTGTTACAGGCACCTAAACCATCTGTCTGTAAAGGAAGAAAACAAATTACCCTGCAGGTGATATTCAGCATCAGAATGATCAGACTAAATGAGTCAAGTTTGGCAAAATTATAACTAACTAAAAACTGCATCTCCTGATGTCAAGTGTCAGAACAGTTTTAGTGAAGAGTATTTTTCTGCTTTAGCACATTTATAGCAGAATCTTCAGTGAATCCTAGAAGGAAATAAACCCTGTTTAATGTCTGTGAAAGTGAAAACTGAGGTGTTTTTCTTGTACTGTTTAAATGTCTCCTTGTGTTAGTATTGCACCACTCAGCATAAAAGTCTAAATGGATTTCCTCAGTTAACAAAGTGAAACAGTCCATAATATACCCCAGCTCCTGCAGCACCAGTGCCAGATTGTGCCATTAGAAGGGTGATAACTTACAGGAATCACTGTAATTCAGTCAAACTTGAAATAAAAACTGTGGAAAATATCTTGCTTTGGGGGAGATGAAAATATACCAGCAATATTGATCTTAGTAGCATATGATGTTCGTGCTGCATTCCAATGTGACAGGACAAAACAGATAAAAATGAAGAGCTGGCTGCCTGTCACATGACTCAGCAGCCTTTTGGAAGCTGAGATGTTGCTTTGTGTCTCCTCCCAGTTCCTCTCCCCTCTTTCTGCTTGGGAAGAGGTACCAAAGCAGAGCCTCCTGGGTTTCTGGCTGTTTGCTTTGCTAAGAGAAGTTTTGGATTTGTTTGTTTTGAATAAAAAGCTGTTCCTTGAGGCTAGGACATAAAAGAGGTTTGGCAGTGAAAGAGCTTATTATTTAGAGTGGATACTTCTTCTCTAAAACTGTAATTCTTTTGAAAGATATATAGGACCCTGTCCTTCTCTCTCCCTTAAATTTTTGCTTTCCCTTTTTTCTTTAGGAACTGCAACATTTTCATTCTTATATGCCAAGATGAGGCTTAGACCCAATATAACCATATGGTCTGTATCAAAAAATGATGAAATCTTAAGGATAACTGTATCTGAATATTCTTGTCTACTTGGGGGTAAATATATCATCTATAAGCAATTAATTGATGAATGTTGAATTCATCTAACCAAACATATTCCTAAACATCATTCTCTGATTTCATTTACAAGCCTTAGGCAGAATTTTACAAAAAAATAAAAAATAAAAAAAATATTCCCTCTCTTTGGCTAAAGACAAACTTATCACTTGCTTTCAATGCAGAAGCTGTCACTGAAGGTGATTAAGCATGCTCTAATTTATTGTAGTTTACAAGGCAATAGCAAAAAATACATATATATATATATATATATATATATATATCATATCAATCCATATGGTGCTATGGAAGCATTTCTCTCCAGTAGTATATGTTTAGAAAATGTCTCTCTGTGCCAGTGCTTGAAGCAGTTTCAGAGTAAGCCTTTGACTAGTGCCATAAAGATCTGTTCTTCTCAGTTACAAAATCCTGGAAACAGCTGCAGACCTGGAGCTGTGTCTGTCTTCAAGATCATTTCTGGGGCATAGGCCCAGGTGCCTTGGTTTGCTTAGGCAGAAATAGCAGTGATTCTTGCAGCTGAGTTTGCAGGGGAGTCCCTGTATTTATTTCAGCAGGCAGAGGAGCTGTAGCTGCCTCTGATCTCACAGCCAGCCCTGGTAACTGGGACTGCACCCAGTGGCTGTGGCAGGTGTGCACCTGCTGCCTCTCCCGCTCACCACGGAGCAGAACACTCAGACAACACTGCAGAGGCAGCTCAGTGCTGAAAGGAATGCACAAGTTCAAGTATTTACTCCCTTTTGTCACGTTTTCATAAACTTTCAAGGTCTTGTAGGTCTTTTAGGAGCGGCAGGAATTTCTCCTCACGTACCTGCTGTAGTCGTGTGATGCTCCAAACTGCACAGCAATTCTTTATCATTTTCATTTTGCTACCTGAATTCTGCATGTAAGGGTTTCTGTTAGAGAGGATTAGAAGCCCTGAAAGTTTTCTTTCCTCATTACTAGGGTAGGGTTGTGTGCAATATCTTTCACAGTTCTGGCTACCAAGCTGTCGTCATCTCCCTCAGTGGTGTTTGTGTCTGAGGACGTGCTGCTGGCACCATTTTGGTTTAGCTGTGCTGTGCCTCTTCTCCTTCTGTTCTCATGCTGATCCAAGTCCCAGTTTTTTCCTTAACAGGAAAGTGCATGTTATGTTTCTGTCACTGCAAATTCTGATTTTAGTTGAATAATCCTGTTTTTAACTTTCCAATCCATCATCACAAGGTAGCCTGGCAGGACTTTGTTGTGAGTGCCATGCATGCTGATCTGTGCTTCATCGTCGCTCCTGACAACATGTGCAGCCTCAGAAACCCACTGGCTGCAGATTCCAAGTGGGACAATTCCCAGGATATGAGAAAGTGTGGCTCTTGGGGCAGGGGCAGCAGTGCAGGAGGCTGATGCTCATATTTTTGATTTATTTTTGGATAAGAAAGAGAAGCCGGACAAATTGCTGGGGATGATAGTAGGTATGGCATGCAGGAAGATTTCAGTACAGGCACGTGGCTGTACTCAGCAGATACTGGCAGTGATAAGATTTTTATCCATATTTAAATTCCCTTAATGAACAGACTGGTTTGTATTCAAAACTGTTTTCACAGTGCACAAAAATGGCAGGAGAAGAAATACTGCTTTGAAAAAAATTAGGAATAACTGGTGAAAGACAGAAGTTTCATCTGTTTATTCAGGGTGGATTAGTTATTTTCCATGTGTGATTTCCACAAGCTTTTTCCTATACATAGTCTTTTGAGCAAATAAATAATGTACTTTTCTAACAATTCTAAAATTCTGACCTTCAATTTTTGTTCCCCTTTTCATCCCTTCGGTTCTGCAATGAATCAGAACATTGTCCCCCATATGCCACACAAAGTCTTCAGTAAGTTTTTTAATATTCTGTACAGAAAGGGAAGTTTGGATGTTTATGTCTTTTTTTTTTCCTTTTTGGGGGGGAGTGGAGAGACTGGGGATGGGATTCTTTGATACAAGTGTCTCCTGAGACTCTTATCTTGTTCTGTAGAATGTGCAGATAAATTTGGCTTTGAAGACACTGTAGTCTGGTAGAAGACAATTTATCTACTGAATGCATTAGGCCAGATCCTCTGCTAGTAATTATTTGGATGAAGCTAAACAGATTTACACCAAAAATGTGTGTGTTGCTGCTGTGTGAAGGATGTGGATTGCAGAAAATGTGCTGAGACATTGGGAAAACAAGCTTTGGGTATGCTGAAGAAGTTTAGTTTAGCAATTATATTTTTACATAATTCTGTATGGAAATGATCTTTCAGGACAGAAGAATGAAGATGTGTGAATAACAGCTAAAGTCATTAAAGGATAAATTGTTAGGGCTAGGAAGGACTTCTGGAGATCATGTAGTCCAGCCCCCAAGGAAGACAATCTATACAGCTGGGTTTTTTTCCATTTTCTTTTTGCATCTTTCATCTTTGAGTGTTTTCTTTTGTTGCCAGTATCCACAGAGTGAAACTTTTAAAAGTATATTCATCAGGAGTACAGGCAAATGCACACTGAAGGATGCTGGCTGAGATGTGCTTCTGTTCTCTCTCAGCAGATCAGCGGAGTGAGGAAGGAACAGAAAGAACCAACGTGCTTATACCTTGGAAATTTTCCAGGGTTGGAAACCTTGGGTCCTTGTTTACATGCTGTGGCCATGCTCAAACATAGAGTTTTGTGAAACTTCTGGGATCAAACTCCTTGTTTTGTGCACATCTAATTCAGTGCTGTGCTGCCTGTCTCAAACAGAGCTTTTGAAGTTTGTGTGGCCCCTGTTTATAAAGCAGGGCAGCTGAGAGTGCTTGAGCCTGTCTGCACACACAGACTTTGGGATCTGGAACTCTCTGAGCTCTCTGGAACTCACACACCACGAGACACTCAGCTCCTTCTCTCTGCCCCTGCAGGACCTGCAGCTGATTCCTGTCAGAAGCAGGTCTGGGAGCTGTGCTGCTGCTCCTGCAGTTCAGCACATCTGCACTCAGCCAGAGCTCAGGCAGCTGAGCAGAGCCCATCTCTCAGAGCCAGAGTCACTCAAGAGCAATTCTAGTGCAAAGTGGCTGAAGTGATTATAGTCTTAGAGGAGTTTCCAAATTAGATAAACAACAATCAGTGAGTTTTACTCGGTGGTAACAAGAAAGCCTGGAGCATGCAGAGTGTGGGTTACCTGGGGAAATTTAGGGAGTTTTAATCCTCAGCTTGGAAATCAAAGCATTAGCACATAACTAGGGAAAAATGATGGACCTTTTGTTTCCAAACACTGTACATAGCTCAGGCTTTCTGGCAATGTCCATGGGATTATATTCATTCCTTCTGAAGCTGCAAATTGATTAAATTACATCAGTGAAAGGCCACTAATGACATGTTTTAGCTTGCTTTCTATTGCAGCAGCATGTTAATCTTACATTTGGAATTTGAATGCCATGGTGGCTGCTGTTCCAAGGAGCTCTTGGTCACACACAATCCAGTGAAGCCTCTGACCACAGATCCTAAAAAACAAAGGAGGGAAATCCTGCAAGTCCTGCTTCTTATCCACATTGACAGTGATAAAATAAGACTGCTTTGTTTCATGGGTATGTGGAATTTTTACAGTGCTCTCTAGGTGTGGTGCTGAATCATCTTTTCCTAAATCTTGTTCTGTTTCTTCTGAAAGTTTCAACTGTGTGTGTGTGTGTGTGTGTGTGTTTGTTTGTGTGTGACTAGATTCTGGGTTTGTGCAAATTTAATTGTTCATCTCCATCAATGAAACCACAGATTCTCTTTTTCCTTCTCCCCATATACAAAATCCCAAGCACACAGGGATGGATTGCTCTGGCTCACTGGGGACTCCTGTCACAAGCTCTCAGCAGAATCTCATCTGGTTTTATCCCTTGAGTTCTCTGCAGCTAAACTTTATATCATAAAAACTCTATGTGCTCCCTTCCTACCCTGTTTCCTGAGCTATAGTGAGACTTTCTGACACCTCAGAAGAATTCTCTGTATCTTGCATCCTGTCCTTTCCCCGTGTCCCTCAGCCATCACACTGCCTCTAATTATAGCTCCACACTGGTGTCTCTTTCTCCTGGGTTCCAGCAGCAACCCCTGTGGCTCAAATAAATGTGTTCCTTATGGTACCTTCATCAACTTCAGGGACCTGAAGTAGATACTGTATCTTTAGTGTATTGTTAAAATACATTTAGTAAATGTTTCAGATAATCTGATCTGAATCATGAAATTATTGACAAAATATTTAAACAGCTACAAATTAATATAATTTCCTGGACTTTAAATGAGATTTAGGCATTCCTTAAAGCTGCACCTTCAAAGTCTTTTTATCTCTAAAACTTGTATAATCAGGCCTAACTTAGTATTGTACCTAATTTAGCATAATTTACATTTTTGTCTTCCCATCTCAATATAAACCACAATTATTTAGGTTCTTATTTAGATAATCCCTAAAATGTGATTCACATCTCCTTTAGGCACTGCTATAGCCCTTTAATTAAATTAGTTCCTAGAGCAGCCTCAGGTACCAGCACAGTTGTGCCTCAGTTCTGATTTGATCAGGTTTCTGGAGTCCCAGACCAGGTTTTCTGCAAAGCTGGTTTGCTGTGCAAGCACCATCAGTGCTCATTTCTACTCGTGGGATTCTGCAGGGTAGTGAAGCACTTGGGGAATCTTGGCTGTGGCTGCTGGTGTGGAGCCACGCAGTCAATTCCAGGAGTTTATTTCCTCAAGTTCTCTCAAAGCTGGGGGATGAGGAGTCCCTTTGGAATATGTAATGAGGCTCTAGATAACTCTGAAGTGAAGTGAATACTTCTGAAAATCTCTGTTGGGGTCATGTCTTGCTGATGTGGATTGTCAGCAATGGCAAAGTTAGAACTGGAACAAGAGAAACATAGAAATCACCTGTGAAACAAATTTTGAGATTAAATTACAAAAAATGGCCTTCTTTAAAGCTGTTGAGGTTAAGCATCAGATCATTTTGCTTGTCAACTGTGTACTTGTGTATGTCATTTAAAATTCAATTATACAAGTTCAGAATTTGATATCATTTTTTTCAACATCAGTTTTCACAGCAGGGGTAAAATTGAAAGCTATGAACCACAACCCATTGAAAAGTGGCTTTTCATAGGAACTTCAGACTGCAGTTTCTCCTGTTATTGGTTAGTCTGGCAACACAGTCATCCCTAAATAAACTGCATTTCTCTTTAGCCATGTGAGTGATTGTCCTGATAGTAGAAAAGCTGTGATTTATTTCCTTGAGGAATTTCATTGTATCTGTTCCTTTCTATGACGTTCTTGAAGGACATTTGTCATATAAACCAGTATTACTCTGTCAAGCAACAGAGTCACTAGGAACCAAGGCTCCAGAAATCCTGTAGGATCTTCCCACTCAGTATTGCCTGGCAAGCCAATTAGCTTGATATTTTTATCTCTAACCTGATTTGGAACTAATTGTAAATTACTATTTTATCATTCTGTTTTCTGTGATAAATGCCCTACTCAATTATTATTAGATCTGCTCCTAGGACAGCTGAATCTCCTATCTATGCCATACCTTGTGGCTTTGCAATCTAAGGAGGATACAGAAGCACCTCATCCTACTTCACCGATTCTTGATTTTGGCCCAGAGCACAGGGGAATGTGTTCACTCTTTGAGACAGGCAGGATTTTCTAGCACACCCTTCTCTGTGGTAAAAGAACCTTTTTGTGTGAAGGTTAATGTCAGTTGTCGAATATCTGTCAAGTTGCCTTCCAAGCAAAGCCCAATGCTCTACACTAAATTAAGGAAGTTTGAATTGCTTCACATTTTATTCCAAAGCACTGTTCTCTGCTTTTTATTTGATTTTATTGTTTTTAATCTCAGGGTCTACCATGAGATAACGTTTATAATAAAGCTTGAAATGCAGTTTTTACCACAGTGTATCTACCTTCAATGCAATTTTGAAATTAACCTGTCAATCCTTCCCATTTACTGCACCAAGCCTCACATCACTGAGTGGTGTCTCAGAGCACACAGATTCTTTTCCTTCTGGTTAAAATTAAACTAGAATATGCACTCCAGGAACACCTGTGGATGGATGTTCATTAAGCAGCTGGAGAATGTCAGTTCCTGGTCCACAGCAGAGCTTAACCAGAGTGCCACACATTGCAGAGTCTGTGTCCTCAGCACCAAGGGCTTTGCTGGGTAGGTGTTCTCCTGTCTCACTTCCCCGTGCAGGATGGGGATGTGACTCTTGAACAAAAAGGAGAGATGTGATCTGAGAGCTTGGCACAGTTTTGGGAAGTTCATTGGAGGAGCAGGATCAGAGGCAAAAAGCTCAGCTCATTACTGTCTGCCCTGCTCACCATTTCTGATCCTGCTGTGCTCAGAAACTGAGGCCCTTGGCAGCTGCTCCAGCTGAGCTGAGTGAGAGTCGTGCTCCTCCGCCTTGGCTCAGATCAGTCCCTGGATCTGAAGACCCTGAGTAGGGGGCATGGATGGGAGAGGCACACGAGCAGTTTGCAGTCTGACTTTGCAGTGTGTGCACTGAAAGATGAAGTCTCTCTCTAGTTACAGCTCCCAGGAGTCATTAGAGTCACACTCAACTGGAAAGACCCCTGGGGAAGGATGGAGTACATTGAAACCACAGGTACTTCCCAAAGATGCTGCTTCCCTACAAATCTTGGCTACCTTGCTCCATATAACTACTGTCAGAAAATGCAAGATTCATCTACTCAGATTTAATCCTCTGCATCTGAGTTTTCCTCACTCCAGGGCAGTGACAAGCACAAGCAATTCTTTTTGACAGACAGCTGAGTTCATGGAGTTGTGTATTGAAAATCTTACGCAAAAGTGAACTTGGTGCTCCAAATCCCTGAGACGAGGCCTTTTCTTTTAGTATTTTAATCAAGGCTTTTGCTACAGCAAATGTTTAGCACTGTAAGTAATTGGTAGAGACTGCTGACATGATAAAACTGTGGCAGGTTCAGCATAATCTGAAAAACATCCCTGAGAACATTAATTGCACGAGCTGACCCAGTGAATCATCAGAAAAGCAAGGCATAATCCAAATCTTATGCACAGCAAGTAGAAATATAACTGCCTTGTTTCAGAAGGCCAACACTGAGAAGAAACAAAACTGACTGCTCAAAGTGGAGCATTTTCCAGGTTTTCCATGGGAGCTGTTCCACAGAGACCCCCTTGGTCTGTTTGTGAATATCCCTTTGGCAACTAGGACCAGATGGCAAAATACCGTGACTGCTTTTAGCATCACAAAGTCACTTTGGTATTGAAAGTGCACAAAGTCATGATCTTATTGGAAATAATTCTGAACATCTGAGTCAGAGCCACTTGGTAATTGAGTCAAGGCTTGTATGATTCAAGAGCTGTACGTGGTTGGAAAAGTTGTTAGAAATTATAGTGTTAGAAGTCCTTTTCTCTAAACAAAAAAGAGCTTGAGGACACTGGGGACTGATGACAGAGAGGAAAGAGCAAGTTTGTAGATAGATAACAAAAGAAATATATGTAACATCAAGGAGATATAATTTGATTTATGTATTTTTAAAACTGCCAATACCTGTGAATTCCAGTGGTCAGTATTGACCATCTTACTGACACCCTCTTTGCCAAGCCATCATTTCTGGGATCCATTGAGCCATTCCAAATCTCTGGGCAGGTTCAAGCAGCTGCTTTTCTTAATGAACAGTTGAAGCTGTAGGTCTGTCTTTAATACCAAGTGTAGATGGTACTGCCCACAGAGACCAAGGGATATCCCAGTGAGACTTGTCATGCCTGTAGTATCTTTTGGTTTATTAAGCCTTGAAGGAAGTTTTAAGCCACAAAAATAAGAGAAGTGACAGGATCCTAACATCTAAATTATTTTTTTTCTGGCTGCGAAAATGCCAAAGCAGCCATGTTTTATGGTGATCTTTTCTATCCTTAGGCTGTTTCAGGCACTAAATGATAAGGCTTCTCTCCTTTGACTCATGCAAATGGAATGCTTTATGGAGAAGGATGCAAAAGTTTTTTTTAATTTTTAGAAATGTCTCATTCATAACATAACATTTATTGATAGAAAACCTCACATGTAGCCTCTGCAGTGATGTAATTTTAAAATAATACTTATATGTGCTAGTATATTCATATAAATATATTTTTATTTTCAATAATTAAATAATCTTTTGTTAGGATCACCTACTTAATCATTTGTTCTATAGAAAGTGAAAAGTTTTTCCTTTTAAAAACATGAACCTAAGAATTACTTCAAGACTGTCCTTCATGCTGAGCTAATGGATGTTTCTCCCAGTGACAGCCAACCTAGAGTGAAAGGCTGAAGCAATAAAGAATCTTTAACATCTTTCAGTAAATTATTCTGGCTTATTCCCACAGTTAACAAACTGCAGCTATTGCAGTCTGAACAGTTCATCAGCCTTGAGCCTTAGAACGCCTTTGCTAGATTTTAAGAGCAATCAGAAAACTCTTTGTGTATGTGCTTATAGACATGATCATATCAGACCTTACACTTCTCTTTGACAGAGCTAAAGAGATTGATCTCTTTAAATCTCTGTATTAGGTTTTTTTGTTCCCCAGATCTCAAATTATATTCTTTTGGCTTTTTTTCCCTGAACCTTTTCTGTTTTCTTTATGGGGAAGGGTGGATTTCAGAAGTTGGCACAGTATGCTGCAACATGAGAGGGATGTAAAGCTTTGTGGTGGGATTAGGTACATGCAAATCAGTTAGAGGGAAATGTTTCCTTTTCATCTGAGCCCATCTGAGCTCCGTGTCGCTCTCGCTGAGGCTTGGAGCTGTATGAGGTTTGTGGTGCTCAGTTATGGAGCAGCTCAGGCTCTGATTGCTTCACTCAAATTGTCTGGCCTGAGCTGCTGCTGGTAACAGCAGAGAATCTCCAGAGTTGTATTAATCTGTATTAGATCAGGAATGCCCAGGACACACATCAATGGGATTTTAGCAATGACAATTACCATTATGTTTTTCAGTTTTACAATGCTTCTGTCCCAAAAGCACTTTAGCTAACACATTTAGGTGACATATAATGGGAAGCCTCCTATGATTCATATTTGTTATAAATGTATATGTATATATTTAATATTTCAGCAAATAGTCCTAGAGAAATTAGACATCTGTGGATTGTAAAGGTCTGAATTGATGGAAATAATTTCCTGGAGTTCATCAGATGTCTCACAGCTTTGGAATGCAAAATTCCCTGTGTAGGATCCATCACTGTTTTATAGCTTGCTTGAGTGAATCACATAGCCTTGATTGCCCTCTGAATCAAGTGACTGCAATTCCCATAAACATGTATTTAGAATAAAACAGAAAAATGAGACTTCTTCGTTTCAGGTAGCTCACCCTGTTTATCTTTGCAAGCAACCTCACTGTGTACAGATTTCTTGTAGTTCATTCTCATTTTATAGGATCTCTTCTAGTATAATATTTGTAATATTAAGAAAAATCTGCAACTGCTCTTGGCTATGATCAGGAGATGGTTTATTAGCTTCAGAATTATTTCCTAACATTGTGCTGAATTTCTCCAGAAGTGTCCATAAGAGGGTATTATTTGCATCAGTTATGTTCTGTGTTTGGGAAGAACAAGGCAGCTCCCATACAGGCTCCTTAATGTTCATTCTGGGTGCATGTTTTGGCTCCTGGGCCTAATCTCTGTCTGGTTACAGCAGCAAAAAGGCAGATTATACTACTTCTTGTCTGCTTTTGTCATGGTTACATGATATGTAATTTTTCCTCTATCCAAAAGAAAATGGTGATAAATATATGTAGTGAAAAAATAGGGGGAAATGTTCTGAATAAATTTATTTTATTACAGTAGCAATCTAATAAAAGGCAGAGATTTTACTGCAAAACAAGATCTTTTTATTGGACATTGGACTAGTAACGATCTACCAGCAACTCTGTGTTCTGATCATTGCTCAGCAGCTGGGTTGTTGTTTAGATCACTTGTTCTTCCTTTCAAATGCAGATATTGAATCTGTCTCATTTTAAGACTGGAAGGTGAAGGTGAAATATATTACAAATTTCTGTTTTCAGAACAGGGCACCAAGGTAGGAAATATTTTAGGATTTGGAGCCATAGACTGATTTTTCCTGGTTGTGTTAGACTTTTCAACCTTTGCCTCCTCCCCAGGAATCTTTTCATGTGGACAGCAAATGGTGTTAATTTGCCATGCAGCACATGAACCTGCCACACACCCTGCAGAAAACTGTAAAAGAATTTATTTTCTAGGATTTTATTTTCTAGCTTACTTTTAAGTTCTGTCTCATTTTCCTTGCAATGTTCTCCCATTTTTTACCTTTAAAAAAAATCAGGTCTAAAAAATCTTTTTATTTTATTGTTCTTTCCTTGATATAGTTCAGATTGATTTCTGGAAGTTCTGACTTTCTCCCTTCACATTTTACAGTTGTAAGTTGTATCTGTCTCTCTCCAATTCACACCTTTTAAAAGCCCTTTTAGGATTTTCATTTGCACTATTAACCTCCTTTGGAGTGGTAATTCCTTTGGAGCCCAGTTTTACTGAAATCTCTTTGTTTGGTACTCACGTTTTAGACATAGTAATCTGTTTACAAATTAAATATATTCTAAACCTTCATGTTCAATTTCAAAAGTTTTTCAGTTCAACAATTTTCAGTAAACAGTTACCATAGTTACTCAAAGATTCTTCTAAGTCAAGATTCAACCCAATGTTTGTTCACCATTTTGTTTAATTTAAATCAAATAATTTTATGTGCATTTGCTCCAAGGTTGTTTGGTCAACTCTACTTGTTGCAAATCAAGATCCCAATGGTACCACAGTGGTATCACTTCATGAGAACTGGCTAAATGTTCTGGAAAGAAATGTGGCAGCTCTCACCCTAATGAGAGTGTGAATGCCATCAGCAACAGGAGCATTTATTTGCCCCTCGTTGTCCGGAGAGTTAATTCCTATCCTGACACAATTTCTAGAAGCAATAAAATTGAAAAGCTTTCTCATTAAATCCAGTATTAGAATGCTCTTGAAAATTCTGAGCAAACTCATTTGTTTGCTCATTATTCTCCAAAATTATGTCATCTCAAACAAATTCTGTTTTGTCCATGCTGCTCAGATTTTTATTCTCTTTGTTTCATAACACAAGCACTTTATTTCAGTAATTTATTTTTATCACTTTTCATTATAATTTTCCTTAGATGTTTTCATCAGGTACTTTTAAATGGTGCATTAGACATGCAGGTTAATTATTAGCTATTCAGATAGCAATCTCACACACAACAGTAAAATATTTCCCTTACACCATCTTGCTATATATTATTTATTTTTCCTTTTATTAGTTATATTTTTTATACTCTTCAGGGAAAAGCTGTATTGCATAATTCCAACTATAAAATGTTATATTTGTGTAATAAATTCCAGTCTTTGCCTGTTTATGTGCATTGGTAGCGATTTTAATAACATTGTTTCTTAGTGGCTTTTGCACCCAAAAATGTATCCCTTTTTTTTCCTTAAAAGTTACCTGAGTTGATCTAATGAAAGGTACTTATATTTTTTTTCATTATTTGTGGTGGAATGAGCAGTTTGCAAACTGCAACAATTAATATGAGCTACAACCAAAGTGACAAGGAACAGTGGATTTCTTTCAGTGGGTGAAGAACAGATTTTACCAGGTTGCAGTGGAATTAGTATTAATGGAAGATTACCTGGATCCTGGAAATCCTGCCCTCAGCTCCTCCAGACAGCAGCTTGAAATCTTCACTCTGTGCTGAGTCGGGAGGGTGACAGGGAGCAGCTGTCCTGCTTCAGCTCAAGCTGACATGGCCAAGCACCCTGAGAACAACCTGGCATTTTGAACTGCAGTAGGGAATGAAAGGGGCACCAGAGGCCAAAAGATTTCATATTAATAGGAAAAGGGAAAAGTTGCATCAGAACCTGTGCTCTTCTAATTCTGAACAGTAGCACATTTGTAGCAGTGTGTGTTGAGTATAAACTCTTGGAGACCCTTCTGTGTTACCAGTAGGGAGGAAAAAAATGAATTATTTAAAATTGTGTGAATTTTATCTTCATAATCTGAGCAGGTTCAATTAGTTGAGAGATCTGTTTGCAGTCTATGTTTGCACTTTGCTTGCCAGGCATGTTATTTCTATATTGGTTGCTGGGTTTAATACTGCTGAATAAATATGTAAGATTGTTCAGTCTTTGTAGGACAGTTTCAATGGCCATAGTCAGTCCAAACCCTGGTGGTCTTCCACCTGATGAATAATTAATGAATCATATATAAAAAAAATATATTTCTAACTGAATCCATTCTTTAATCTGTGTCTGTGTTGTAGGTAAAAGTGGGTTTGTAAGAAACAGCTTTTACAGACTCTTCTCCAGGCCTTCCCTTCACTTTGAATGAATTAATGGATTTAAGAATGTCTGCAAACTTCCATTTTTGTGGCTGAAACAGTACCTGGGTCATACCTGGTCTCTGAGGGATCATTTTAAACTGTTTTCCTTGTTTTTTTTCCCTGTGTGTGAGATCTTGTGCCTGTCATTGAGTGCTTTATAATGCATTTTCCTCTTTCAGTGGCCTGCCCTCAGAGGGAATGTTCTGGGAGGGCTTTTGGGGAGAGCTCTCCCCTCCTGCTCCTGGAAGTGATGTTGATTTGTGCTGCTATTTGTTTAGTGTGTTAACAGAACATAAAGAATTACAATTTGCACAGCTTTCCAGGAGGATCAGGATACATTCTTGCCTTTACACAAAGCAATGTGAGATGGCAATTTTTCCCCATGTGGATACCACCCGTCTAATTTAGGCTTGTGCTCCTGCTGACTGATCCAATCACCTGATTCAGTCACTTCAAGACATCAGGACATTGCTTGCTGGTTTTCAGGAAGGTGCCTCCCAGGGATGAGCTGTTTGTGTGTGTGCAGCAGCCAGGCAGCATCGTTACGGCTGGGCTGTGCCTGGGGCTGCTCACTGCGCTGGGGGGAACCTGAATCCGTGTTCTTCCTGCACGGTGAGCAGCTCTCACAGCTGTACTCATTGTATTGCTAAAGTGTCAGGAAGTGTTAAGGAAAAGGGAATATTCAACACCATTGAGAAGATGTGTGGGTGTCATTCCTCTGCTTCTCAGCAGAAGACATCACTTGGGTGTATTTAAGAGCTCTTGGCCAGTTGTGCTGTGGTACATTATGGCAGGAGTGAATTTGTGTGATTATTGATTACTCGTGTGTGGGGACAGCTGAGGTGCTTGGGCTTTTGTTATTTAGATGAATCAGCTCCTGGTCACTTTGTGCTGATTCACTCCCAGAGCTGGATGTGAGTATTTGGATGGATTTACAGTAACTTCATCCTTTTTACTCAGGGACATGCCAGTCTGCAGAATTGCTACAATTGACTCATTGTTCTGCTGTGTCAGGTAACAAAATATCCTGCTTTCTTTTATTCTGCCAAAGAAGATTTGGTTTCATTACACAGGTCAAAGATCTTAAAATAAATTCCTGATAGATTTCCCCCCACTGTTAACCTAAGTGATGCATGTCATTGTACTGAGGCATTCATGACACAAAATTTCAAGTCTGCTTTATAGAAGACTGAAGTGGTTTTGGCATGCTGGGAACACATCTAGAATATATCTCTTAAACATTGGAATGAAGTAATGCCTTTCACAAGGATATATTTCAAATTAATTTTGGAATATGAAGCTTATATGAACACTTAACTGTCAACTACTTGTCACTCTGGGCACATGAAACTAGGAGTTGGAAACCTGATTTGGCTCTCTGTCAGACTAATGACAGTTCAATTGTCCCCATCTTAGCAAAATTAATTTTTTTTAAGATTTGTAATACTTATATACTATAAAAAATGCACTGTTTATTTTAATATTAAAATGTACTGTTTGTTTTGACTGTACATATATACAATAATGGATTTAGCTAGCTAAAAGCAATCAAAATAATTTTACAGATAAACCCATAGAATGTTTACTTTTCAAATATAAATATGTGATTAGTATGGACAATAAAATCGTAGGTAATGTTAAGCGGTGTTCCTTGGGTGTTGAGCACCTTTCCGTACTATGTATTTCTGTAATCATTAGTTGTGCTGCAGAGCTACGCTGTGTGCCCCAGAATTCCCATAAGGGAAAATGGGATGAACCCAGACAAGTCCAGCACGACTTCAAGTTATCCATCTCAGTAGTTGTAAATTCCAGTTTTACCGATTGCTTACGGCAGTGCTGGTTTTCTTTCCAGATCGCACGGTATTCCCCGCAGAGGGAGCGGCCGGAGCCGCGGTGCTGGCTGTGCCCGGGGCTGCCGGGGTGCCGGGGCTGCCGCTCCCCGGGCGATGCCGAGATGCGGATCAGGAGGCTCCTCCCGCTCTGCCGCCGGTGCTGGGGGAGCTCGGCTGGTCTCCGGTGCCGGGGAAGGCTCCGGGGCCCGGCCGGCAGCGGCTCCAGCACCAGGGACAGCGGGCGGGGAGCGGAGCGGGCGGGGAGCGCCTCAGGGCAGAGCTCCCTTAGAGCGGCGCCTCGGGGCTCAGTGCCCGTGGGGCTGCCGGGACCGGCGTGGGACCGAACGGGAAGGGACAGCACGGGAAGGATTCGGAGCTCCTGCCCTGCCCTTCGGCCCGGCCCGCTGGACACCTCTGTCACCCTTCACACTGCACAGAGCACGCCAAGTACAGCAGCTCCGGGAACATCAGCCCTCGCTCCCTGGAGTACAAACCAAGGTTCTGTTGTCCTGAAACAAAGCCGTAACATCAGAGACAGCACTTAAAAACCCACAGCCAAAGCCTGCCCTCCCTGGTAGGGATTTGGCTGCGGGCTGATTGATAGCTCAAATCACTTCATCAGCCTCTGGAATAGCGACATGCTCATTTCCATGAGAGATGAAACCACTTCTCTGATGTTGTCTTTCAATAGTATAAATTTGTTAGCATGAAAGAGATCTCTTTCACGGCAATAAATACATAAATTATAAGCAATGCATAAGGTCAGAAATGAAATTTAAGGAAAAAAAAATACCAGAAAAATCATACAAGGAGAGTTCACAAACTCTCATTTCACAAAATAAGACAGGAGTTAATTATTACTTGTGATAGGGTTTCTTGTATCCTGAACATTAAAAGAAATTAATAAGAAAAGGTATAAATTTTTCACAACAGTGCTAATTAACATTCTATGATTTATCACCCTTTAATAGGTAATTTGCTGTAGTGAGAACATTAAGGATAAGTGAGAATGAAGCCACAATAGTATTTTCCTCAAATTTCTTAATTATTCATGGTACAAGACGTTTTAAATGAATCCTTTCCTTTCTTTTTTGCTAATTGAAGGGCAAAATACTCTGTTTATTTAGTACCAAGAAAACATTTGTTCAGCATGATCTGTGATATTTTTTATATAAAGGTCCATCTGACTAAATAATTACCACCTGCACTGTAAATTTTTGGTAGTTGTACTTGACATATTGGTATTAAGGTATTTGTCAGTCCATTCTCTACTTTTGTGCTGAAAAAAAATAGAATTCAGTATTTTTCTCCTGATTCAATCAAAATGCCTTCTATGCAAACAACATCCAGACTTAGGTGCTGGCACAACCACATTGATGTATACTTGTCCTTCTGCAAGTCCTGGTTTTATAATTTTTTTCAAGCAATGTTACAAATAGAGTGAAAGTAACTTTTAATATTATTTTTGTAATTATGTATTAATATATACTTGTTGTGTAAATTGGTTGGAGTGGACGTTTTTATGGGGAATTTTATTAGGTGAGGCTTAACCCCACATGTCTGATGTTCTGGAAGGATGTGAAAACATATCTTTTCTGCCCACCATGACTTTAGTTTACCTTTGCTCTGAGAAAGACAACACCAAAAATAGGGGAAATACTGGAATATTTCAGGCTGACTTCCATTTTGCATCAAAGAAAAATTTTGGAATGGAAGACCAGAAGTGTTGTAACTGAGATGTTCCCAGGATTACCAGAAAGTTCTGTTTGCTGCATCTCACATGGTGAAGTTAAATGTGAGCTGGTTGCTGTTGGTCATGAGTTCCTACTTCAGGCACTCCATAAGGAATAAATGATGGAGTGACAGCAGCAAGCTGGGAATGCTGCTGCTCTGTGGAGTTCTGCTTTCCTTTCCTGCCTCTCCGAGAAATGTTGATGCTGGGAGCAGATTTGTTTATAAGGAACTCCTTCTGAATTAAAAATTTGGAAAGAATATTAAGATAATGGACTTTAACCTCCTCCCCAGTCCTGAACACTAAACAGAAGTCATTGCAATCAAAGAGTAGTTAGGTGTGTGAAGCTGTGGGGCACAAACACTGTGATGCCTTGGAGAGAAAATTTGTTGTTTGCTGCATTTAGATCCCTAAGTTGCTGGTTTGATCCCTCATAGGAAGAAACCCATGAGATATAGAACAAAAAATATAATTTGGGTGTGTAGATCAAAACCTGAGACCTCCTGCTTAAAAGTTTTAGAAGATGACCTCATGAAAGGAAGAGTAGCTCAGTTCTTGGGACATAAGAATCCCTATTTTGAGGCATAAAGTAGAAACAATTGGTGCTTCAATAGGACCTGTGAGGTCATCACAGATGATGATAGAGAGGATTTGCTTTGCATTTATGTTTCTTGTTGCAAAGTGAGGAATTTATAATTAAATGGGAAAGTTGAATTGTTCAGTGGCGTAATTCATTTTAATAGGGGAAGAATATGAACTTTCAGGAACAAAAATAAAGTCAGAACCTCAAGTGTAGAAATGGATGGAATGTAATCAAATGAATGTCTGGTCTGTCACAGGGAGTTGAAATTCATCCCTGATTTTTTTTTTTTTTTTTTTGATGGCAAGGGTCCTGGGCCATCTTACTGAAATAGAGACTTGAAGCAATAATGGAAGTTACCAGCAACTATAGGCCTGAGAACAGGGAGAAAGGGTAAAGTGTGGGGCTGCACTTACCTGAAAAAGAGGGCAGGAGGGTGATGTGTTCTGTGGTACTTTAAGGCTGGGATAACTGAGAGAAAGCTGCTTGCAGGGAGGTGTAAGAATTTCTGCTTTCTGCACTCTGACCTTCCATTGTCCCTTGCAGAGCATTTGAAAGGATTGTGCAGTTCCCTTGATCTATTTAAGAGAAAGAAACTGTGTCAAATCTCTCCAATCCCAAGCCAGCTGTCTTTCAGATCACATCTGTATTACAGCAAGACAGGACAATATAGGATGAACTCTCCAATGTATTTTAATTAACACTGTGTTAAACATTGCTGCCTGCTCTGTTTGGATAAGGACAACTGTGTTTGCAGTAGCAGAACCATAAGCAGCTCACAATACCTCTGACAGGACAGCTCCTGAAAACAGTGGACATTAAGTAACTTTAGAAAGTGTTTTTCAGAGATTAGTGCTTTTCTGCTGACTTGGCTTGTTCATTTAAATAAGGTCTTGAAGCTTGTATTTGCCTTTGTTTCAATTCAGTGCAACACAGGAGTTTAGTGACAGAACAGTGCCTTGAAGACTTCTGCAAGGAGGCCTCTTTTCTCCAAAAACAATTAGTTTTTGGGATCCACAATGCCCACCAACAGAAGCTCTTCTTGTAGGAGCTGTGACATTTACATCAGATTTAAAAATTTAGTTTGATTGGCTGATGCCAATTTTAAAAACTTCTTAACAAAACCTTAACTAGAAGTTGGCTTTGGATTCTAATTTTGTGGTGTGTTTTCAGTGTTCAAACTTTATAAGGGAAAATGAAGACAGCTCCAGAAAAAAAACAAAAAACAAAAAAACAAACAAAAACACCCAAACAAAACAAACAAAAATACAAACAAAAACAAAAAAACCCCAAACCCTGAAAAATATAACCCTGAGAATTTCTTGTTTCCGCTTGCTACAGTACTTCTGTGCTTTTCCTGTGCTTTCCACAGCAGTATGAATATTGAAGCTGGCAGGGGTGAGCTCTGTTAAGAGGGTGAAGAGACAGCAGAAACAGTTGTTCTGCAGCAGTCGCTGTTTGCTTTGGTCTCTCCTTTGCACGTGGGTAATCCTGAATTCCAGCTTGGTGCCTGGGAGATTTGTGGCTCTGCCTCCGTGGGAGGATGAGATGTTTCTACCTTGCTACACTCTTAGGAGTGTTTACTAGAGCAATCAGTGTTTCTGTGGAGGTGATAGGAGCCTCATTAAAGGGGTGAATGCAGAGATCAGAGGAACAGGTGTAAATATGTTTAGTAACTTTAACTTAAGCAAACTTGCACTCCACCTACTCTACGGCTAAGTACATTAACTTTTTTTTCCCCCAGAAGTCATGTGGGTCATATGGCCATCTACCGACTTTCTGAAAATAAGTTATCACCAGCAGCAGTGCAGAAAAGAGTCAGGAATAAACATACAATAAATATGTGTTGTGTTTCAAATACAGGTAATGTGCCATCAGTGTGAGGGTCTCTGCTAATGCTGTCACTTGTATGTCCATGATCACACATATTGCCTCCAAATAAAGTGCTTTATTTATGCTATTAGGTCCTTGCAGGTCCTATTCCCTCCAGCTGTTCTGGTGTCCTCCTCAGAGTTTATCTAACCTTAGAAGGTTCTCACTTGCCTTCCCAAGTTCACCTTCATCCTGAGTTTACTTTTAGGGAGGAGTCAACTCAGATATGGTTGTAGTTTGGAAAAAAAATCAGCTATGTTTTTTCTTAAGCAAGAAAAGTATCAGTAAAGTACTGATCAGCTTGGCAGCAAGAATCCTTGAGGGGCTGAGACTGTGGAATAAAGAGCCTGGAAGAATTAACCAATTCCTGTTACTACAGAGTTTTCTCCTCCCAAAGTACTAGGAAGGGATGCAAAGGTATTTATAATTGACAAATACAGAGATAAAAAGTCAAAACCAATTTCTCAAACCCTGGAGCAGCCTATCTCTAACAGATGCAACTCAATGACTTTGTCATGCTTTGTCCCTTCAAAAAGCTATTTCTGCATGCTGTGGGAGTGCCTCAGGAAGGGAAGGAATGGAGCTATTGTAAATACAAATGCCTAAATGTGAATATGAATTAAGGTAGGATAGAATAAGTTGTTTTTTGTAAATGAATAATGTACAAGCACACTTAGTTCTTGGCCACTTGCTGTTTGCTTTCCACACAGGAAAACAAAACCTGACATCCCAAAACCAAACCAAAACCCAAACAGAAACCTGGCCCTGCTCGGTGAGGAAACAGTAATCGCACGTGTTAAAAAAATAAATAATGAAGGTTTCCACAGCAACCCAAGTTCTGTAGTGCAAATTGATGACTTGCATGTTTTATTATATAATCAGAGAACAGATATTCTATTAAAAATGTTGGGTACATCTGAAGTTATATTGTTCAAAAGTTTAGTGCAATCCTAAAACTTCACGTCAAGCAAGTTGTTTACAAAGGTTTCTGGAAAGGCTGTATAAAAAGTGTTTTTTTCCCTAAGCTTTGGGGAGGCTCTGACCGGGGCAAGGACACTGGTCCATCAGAGTATTTCAGCGAGCAAGATGTCAGTTGCAGGAAAACTTTTGTATAACTTATTTCAGCTTTTCCTTTGCTGTGAAGAATTCAAGTTGAGTTTTTATGGAAGGAAGTGGAAGCTGAATTTAGAGATGAAATCTGAAGAGTGTTTCCCGTTTTGGGTCCGCGTTCATTGTGGAAACTGCGAATTTCGCCAACTCTTTAGAAGCTCTGGGGATTAATAACACCGAGGAGAAAATGAAACACAGTATCAGACAAATTTTAATCTCAACGCTGGTGGTGCCCGAGGTTAGCGCTACCGGGGTAGCTGAGCGCGGCCGTGCGGGCCCGGGGCAACGGCGGGCAGAGGCCGGGCCGTGTCACGGGCAGCCCGGGCGGCG
>NC_031781.1:3989259-4180412 GCF_001522545.3 Parus major | reverse complement strand
CCCTCCTCTCCCCGCCGGACCCTGGGGGCTGTGCTGTGCGTGTGGGGGGGCGGCCGTTCCCCTCCCCCGGGACCGGCGGTGGTCGCGGCGCTGCCCCTCAGGTGGAGCCGGGGCCGGGATGGGGGCGGCGCTGCCCGCGGGGCTGTGGGGGCTGCCCGGCCGTGCTTCCCCTGCCCTGCCCGCACCGCTGGATGCGCTCTGCGTGTGCTTCGCTTCGCGTTATTTCCCCGAGCGCCGCCGCGGCGAAGCGACAGACAAGCGGGAGTTCGGGGGCCCGCGCTGGGGTCGGGATCGCACAAATAATCAGAAAACGAGTCGCTGAGCCCTTAATCTACTTAAGCGCGCGGTTCCCTTTTCCCTGCGTTTCCCTCGGCGGAGCGAGGCGATGTGTGGATGGAGTTGGAAGGGGCCGGCGGCGCCGCGGTGTCTTTAGGGGGCGTCGGTGCTGCACCTGCCCGGCCGCGGGGACGAGGGGGCGGCCGGGCCGGGAGCGGGGCCCGGCGGCCCCGGGGCCTCTGTGCGTGCCGAGCGCGCTGGTTCTCCGCTGTTTTGGTAAACCAGATTTTACAGTCGCCAGGTACCGTGGTTGCTCTAATCTGAGGCATCACCGTTAGCGGCTTTGGTTTTTTAGCGTGTGAATCCCTGATAGGAGCAGAAATGTTACATCTAATGAAATGGAAGATACAGAATTTCTTTTACTTCGCTTTTGCTCATTTCGATTTAATGTTTTCAAACTGCCGACTTGTATTATAATAATAAAAGCTACTATTGCTACCCTGATTAGTTGCCTAAACGCCTCATTAAATTTATAGTTATCAGTTGTGCATATTGATTTTTAAGTTCCACGGTGTGTAGTGATGATTGATTTCTAGAAATATTTTTTAGAAATATCAACAAATTTGCTACATGATCTGTTAACCGGAACTGTTAAAGTGGGATTTTGACAATTAACTTGTGAGCAATTAGAAGCCTTAATGCCTCTTTGTTAAAATGCTTTCTGTTAATTTAATAATAAAAAATACTTGTTAATTTTTCATCTTGTACAGCAAATATTTTGCTTAGTATGTCCCACTTGTCTTCATAGTGAGGAGAGATGAGGTAAATCACTTTTGTTTAAAAAATAGACAATGAAATGCAGCATCAGATGAGAACCTGTAAGTGTAGGGTAATATAATCAAGTGGCAGAAAATAACACCTGGAAGTCGTTGCTTCTAATCCTGTTGCTGTGTCTGTTGGTCAGGGGAGCACATAAAGTTAACAAGCCCTGATACATTGCAGCTGGATGCTTTAGGAACACGAAGTTGTTGTTTTGCTGGTTTTTTTTTATGTACTTGATGCTGTACTTTTGTTCATACCTCATCTGCTGGTGAAAGGCCACCTCCGTTACCCTAGGATGAAGCTGACTGCTGTAATTGTAATGGATGCTTCAGAAAATAATTACCTATCCTCTAGATCTTGTTGTTTTCCTTCTGCTGCTGTAGTGGTTTTTCTCTGCCGTGTCACAGGGTTTGATATTCAGTGTTGTGTGTGTTTGTGTTCGGCCCATGTGCTCAAGTTAGAAAATCCTTGTTTTACTTTGATTCAAAGAACAGGCAAACTAATTGTTTTTACACAGATATTTGAAAAGAAAAGGTGGAAAATCTCAATTCAGGTTGTAAACAAGTCTGGAAGAGGCATGTGGAAGGGAGAGCAGTGAATGAAAACAAGTGTGATTTCAGTAAGTGTTCCCTGGGCTGGAGAGTATACCCCTAAGGATGGGGATTTTTCTTTTGCAGACTGCACACCTGTAGATAGGGCTGAGGTAATGGCTGAGTTGTGCAAGTTTTGGTGATCTCTAGGCAAGTTTTTTTTATTCTTGAATAGCTTTAATTACTTTTCTTGTAATTGAAATTTGTTGATAATCCTCCAGAGAAGGAAAATAGGTGAAAAATGCTGCTTATATCTGGAGTTTAGTTACTATAAATGAGGAGTGGCATATCAGTTTTTCAAAAGTAGATCAGTCATTGCTGGCTGGAGGGGTCATTTTTGTGCATTTTGAAGCAAATAGTCTGCAAAAAGTGTGGACCTGAGGGTTTGTTGCTGGGAGGTGCACTGGCAAAATTTTTTTTTAAAAAGGGAAGGGGGGGGGGAAACAGTGTAAATTATCCTGATTCCACAAGTAATATGTGCAAAAATAGTCTTCTTGGCATGAGTCACTGTTCTGAGCTTATGCCTTTGGGCTTTAGTAGTTTGGGTTTGGTTAAAGCAGTCTCTGTCCAAAAACCACTGTGTGTTTTCTCTGGGCTCCTGTTAAACCATGCAAAGTTTTAAGATTTGCCTTTGGATTAAGGCAATAAACCTTCTGTCCCTGTTGATGTAATCTGAGTGGGAGAAAAATCAGTTATTTCTGCAACTGGAATACCACAAAGCACTTTCTGTTGGAATAGAAGGGGGTGTCTGGGCATCCAGGCCCTGGACATACCTGTTCTTGTGTACCAAGGAAAGGGGAGGTACCATTTAAAGTGCTTCACTCTGATGCTGCTGTCTCATTTGAAAATAAGTTGTGCTCTGTTGCCTTCCCTGGGTAGCTGGTTCAGAGGTGACAGTTCACAGGAACTGTTCCTTCAGAAAGACACCACGTTCCCCTCTCAACACGTGGCTGTGGAAGGGCTTTGTGTTCTGCACTGGCTTCCAGGGAGTATCAAAGACATTTCTCCTGTGCTTGCTGGAGCCCCTCAGCAGATATTCCTGTGCAGCCACAGGCTCTTGGCTGCAGGAGAATGTTATATTTCCTGATGGGAATGTTGGTGCCTTTTGGCTCTCTGTGCATATCTGCAATTAAAAGAAGTTTTCCACACATGCAGTTATAGAACATTGTTGTATTGCCCAGTTCTCACACAAATCACTGCATGCATCTGCAGCAAAGATATTAAAAGATTGCTCAGGATATTTCTAAATAAATTAAACACTCTCCTAACAACCTGGAAGATCTTCCTTGATTTTATTTCTCAGCTGCTATAGCAACTACCTGGTAGCTGTTGTGAGTAATTCCCCTCTATTTAGAAATACTTATATTCAGTGCCTCTAATCCTAACTCTACTTATAAAACTTGAGACTTGCTGAAGCAGAGCAGACAGTTCTTCCACAGAACTGGCCAGTTATGGACACAATTAATAGGAATTCTGAACTGATTATTGAAGATAACTGTCTCTCTAGCCCTCTAGTGTTTTAGTATTTTTAAAGCAGTCTCTGTCTCTAAGAAAATATTTATTAAAGTAATCTGATTAGTTGCTTTAGTCTTGAAAAGCAAGTATTAAATATTAATGCATTAAAAGAAAAAGTCAAATAGAACACTTTAGTAAACAACATTTGGCAACTGTGTAAGAGCTGATTATTTCATTAGGCTGTCAGTTTTTGCTGTTTTATTTTTGTGCAAGGGGCACATTTAGGTGGCTCTCAGGAAAGTTTTTTTGGTTTTTGTTGGTATTTTTTTAACATACTTGATGCTGTATCAACAAGCCACTTTGTATGGCTGACCATATTAAGTATGTATGTATTAAGTCACAGAGGAAAAGGAGAACCTGCCTACATCAACAGCATCTGTTCTTAGCTTATTCAAAAAATTAGGGTTAAAATCTGTTGTTTGATTTAAAAATGCTTTTTTAATCTTTATTTTCTCTGCTTAATTGGTAATTATATTTAATTGGTAATTAAAAATAAGCACTAATACATACAACTAAACTTTCCCTTGTTCTTACTAAGAAGGGATAGAACATCACAATGTCCTAGTTACAGTTTTGTACTGCAGCTTTTTGATCAGTGACTTGATTTTCATTTTTTTTCCTCCCCCCTCACTGAACCTTGGCTTGCACACTTCCAGTTCATATTTATGCTTGGAAAAACAGGACTGCAGAACTTAGAAAAGTCTTCCTTCCTTCCCCAGGGCTTTTGGCATGAGATCCTGCCTTAGCTGCTCATACAAGCAGCAGCTGCTGAAGGGGGCCGTGAGTGGCACTGTGGTTCCACTGGGTCACTGAGGGGTTTGTTACAGGTTTAAAAATGAAAAGTTTCAGAGGCATAGAGAGAAGTCCCTCTCCAAAATTAGGAAATAATTATTATTCCCATTGTTAATATGGGAAGCAATATCAATCATTGCATCAGGTGTTGTGTTAGGCACATAGGTTATATTTCATTTTCTCTCCTGTGTCCCTATGCCAGGAGATGTAATTGTCTGGCAGCAGGAGGGAGGTGACTAAGGATATTCTTCAGGGATCTGTCTTGGACCCAAAGCTACGTGCAGGGATGCACTTTGAAACCTTCTGTGCTCCCCTGCTTTGGGAAGTGCTGCTGGTACCTGGAAGCTTGCTTGTTAGTCAGGAAAATGGGATGATCCAGGGATTGGAGTAATTTCTGTTCAGTGTTTTGCTCCTAAGGGCCTTTTTTTTTACCTGTAGCCTTAAGAATGAGCAAAGGAATTTGTCAGTCAGGTATCATAAAGGAAATGTATGTTATTTAACTGGATGGGAAATGAATCACACCTTGAAATGCCTCTGGAAAAGAGCAGCTCCCAAGATGCATCTGATGGGAGACTATTGGTACAATGAGAAGAGTTTCCTAGGGTGTCATTAAATGTGGGGGGCAACTTTACCTCCAGTCCAGGGTAAATCTGGAATTCTGTGAGTGCTGATAAACTTGGAGATTTAATGTCCTGTTTTGTGGCAAGAGATTAATATATTTTGGCTCATCTGTTCTAGAAAAGGCTAAGCCAAAGACATTGAGGTTAGACCAGCTCATATGAAAAGCTGGTTTGCAGGACTGGATGAGAATTAACTTGTAACATATCACTACTTTGCAATTATCTAAATACAAGTTATCCACAAATGCATTTGTAGTAGCAATTAGCCAAAACTTTCTAAATACAGGAGAAATGAAGCTGAGAAGCAAATTGCTCACTAAGGCAAGAAGTGAGATGTGTGTGTTTAACAGTTCATTGCATGGCTTGTATGGGCATGTGGGGGTGATCCTGGAGTAAGCAGTGCAATATGGGGTTTAACTTTGGATGATTTGATGGATTTTAGAGCAGTTTTCTCCATTTACTTGTTGTGCTGTATTAAGTAATCAGTTAAGACATGAAGAACTTCAGCCACTGGCCAATAGGATGGGGACAAAAGCAGTTCTTCCCTAAACTTATCCCCAGTGCAGAAAGGATTTTGTTTTTAGAATTATTTTCTAAGGGTGGAAATATTCTGGTGTTCAGGCTTTCTGTCCTCACCTAACAGTACATCCAGTACCA
Organism: Parus major; assembly: GCF_001522545.3. Lineage (NCBI taxonomy): Eukaryota > Metazoa > Chordata > Aves > Passeriformes > Paridae > Parus > Parus major. Next base: position 4,175,140 of record NC_031781.1, on the reverse strand, counting down.
GGAGATATTTTATAATATGAGTTGGCAATCTTGGACAACTCTTCCTGCATGTTTCATGGAAATAGGGCTGGGTGGAGAAGAATTTGAAACTGGAATTTCTGTACATAGTAGTGCAGATAAAAAGCTTCTGACTTGCTGAAAAAAAAAGGCTAATCAGGTTCTATCAGGTGTTTCTTATTTGTGAGCTTTGGGTTTAAATTCATTGTCAAGCCTATAGGACAGGAAGGGAGATTGTTCAGAGTGAAATTAGTGAGGAAATTTAAAGTAATTTCTCTTTTGGACTCCTTAAGGAATAGGAAGTTGGTGTGTGAGGATGGGGTGATGGTGCAGGTTGTGGTTTGCAGTTGTATGTGGGAAGAGAGGAAAGGTGACTTTTTATTAATCCTCTGAAAGCAGCTTCCTTAGGGCACAGTCAGTGGCATGGCTCAGCTGGACTTGGGTCTCACCACCCTTGCAAAGCTATTTTTGTAGCAATTCTGCCCTTAACAAGTCAGACTCCAATGCAGCCATCAGGGAAACATGTACGAACTATTACCAGAACTTGTAATGATACAATTCTCTACTGTGCATTTGCTGGCATTTCAAAACCCACAGGAGAGGGATAATTGGGAATGAGGAAGCTTTCTGTGTTCATATGCACAGTGACATGTAGATAGACAAGCTTTTCTGATTAACACATTAAACAGTTATTTGGAAATGGTTCTCATACAGAAGAGCTGTGAGTGCCTGATGGGTCCAACAACTGGTGTTATTGGTGGCAGTATGTATTCCATAGATTTGTTCTCTTGAGAAATGGGAGCACTTCTCAGATGTGGGTGTGAAAACACCAAAGAACAGGAAGTCTGTGGAAAATTATTTAGCTCTTGAAGAGCCTGATGCAACTTTTTCCTCCTTTTCCAGAGAATTTTTTTTTTTAATTTGTGTGGTTATTAAGTTCATTGTGTTCTCTCAGCTGTGCTATGCACTGGGGAAGAGGCCAGAGGAAGCATACTGTGGGATCTTGGTCCAAAACCAGTTGTGATTGAGAGTAGTCTTTCCACTGATTGTTTTTAAGTTATGAATCAACCTTAACCTCACAACATTTGTCACTTTGTTCAAAATCTGTCTGCTCACCGAACCTCAAGGCAAGTATGAAATATCTCACTCAAGTGCCTGATGTTAAAATCAAACCTCTGTTCAAGTTTTTCAGTGTTAAAATGAACTTTGTGAGGTCTTCTGAGATCTTGAAAGCATCTCTAAAGATTTTTTTAGCTATAATTCCTTCCTCTTAGACATGTTTTAGTGTTTGTTCAAACAAGTCCTTAGACCAAACTTAGGGAATGTACCTGGGAGGCAGGGAACCAAGGCTTTGAGCAGACTGAGTGCTTTCCAGTGCAGTTGTGAGGTGATTACTTACTCCAAGTATAAGACTTCCCTCTGTCCCTCTTCAGCTTTTAACTACTTTTTCTTTTCTTGAGTCTTTCTGGATATTAAGCCTTAAGAAAAGCTTATGACAAGTGGTGCCAGCTAACTCTTGGTGATTAAAAGCAGGCCTTTGTGCTTTCAGAGGTAAGCTGGTGTTCTCTGAAACATCTAGACAAACCTTTATTTTTATTTCAGTGCAAGGAAGCTTAAACACTAAATGCTTTTAGTGTTGGCAGTAGGCAGTTGATGGAGTGGTGAATTATTTTATTTTCTTTCTGTTGAATATAAGTCCCTGAGATACCCAAGGTGCCAGAGTGTAGCACAGAGTGCTTTGTCAGGTGCCTCACTGTTCTGGAAACCTCTTGTGGCTGTGTTTTTGAGCAGCAGGGCCCTGCTTTCCCTCTCAAAAGGTTTTTTAACACAATATTTATGGGTACCTGCACTTTTAGTCTTCTGAACATGATAAAGGAAGCCTTGAGTCCATGTCAGAGAAACCCAGAAGTGTTAAATAGAGGGCAATTGCAAGCAATACATGACTGCTCGGGTGTCAGTGCACGTGGTCCTTTGCCTTGCTGTGGTGGCTGCTGGGTGGGCTGCCCAAACAAGTGGTGAAGGGAGCAGAGAGCCTTTCATAGGAGAATATCTCAGACACTGCTGGGATGTGGGGGGATAGGAGGAGGTGTTTCTGTTTCACCCTTTTCTTCCTTTCTGGAGAAAAATGTCTGTGGACTTGTCTGCAGAAAGCTGCCCGCTTCACCTAGGCACTGTTTTGTGTATATGTGGCTGTGTTACACGGACAGAGAGTGTAGGCTCAGGTGATAAAGTGTCAGCCAGAGTGGAACAAATAATCCAAAAATATATGAATTACTGGAAAAAAAAGGTTACTGAAAACTGTGGTTTGAACTTTGGTGCATCTTTGTGCTTTGTTTCTCTCTCCAAATGCTCAAGATCCAAGTGATTGGTGACCTGAATTTTGATAAACCGAAGAAACAGCAGTGTAGTTCTGCTGGATCTGTTAGAGCAGGATCAATATTTTTGTGAAATAGTCTTGCCCTGACATCTGCTACTGCTGTACAAAATGGAGCTGGACACTACCTGTGGGCCTGGTGTGACGAGAGATGGGGGGAATCCCCTCCATGCTTGTGCCTCTGTTTAAAGGTGCCACTAACAAGGGACATGTTAGAGTGGGATGAGCTGTTCTGGGACCTGGAGAGGTCCTGTGGCTGCTGTGCTTGGCCCTGCTGTGTGTGCAGAACCCCCACTGGGAACAGCCCGTGTGTGCTGGGGAAGCTCCCCTGGCAGTGCACGGTGATCTCCATCCTCCTGCTGGCTGCTCTGGCTCAGCCCTTCCCAGTGTGCCCATCTGGGTGGAATTGGGACCAAAGCCCCTCTGCTGCTTGTTGGTTTGGTTTGGGTTTTTTTTTATCTTTTTAACTGATGAGTGTTTGGTAATCTCTGTGGCCCAAGGGGTTTGTGCCAAGGAAGATTGTATTTCAAGCACTGGTCTTGCAGAAACAGCTTCTCTTGGGCTGGGGCAGAAGAGGTAGAAAATAGGCTTCTCTCTCTTTCTTCATCACAGCAAGGCCCCAAACTGCAACTGCTGATCTTGTTGAGTTTTTTTGGTTTGGTTTTGGCTTTTTCTCCCCCACTTCTGGAGCGACTGTGTTTCTGGCAGAAAACCATATTCCCCTTTTAACAGGAGGAAAAAATAGTTGCATAAACAAAAATAAATAATAATGAAATAAATAGTAATAATAATAATTATAAAAACAGTAATAATAATAATTATAAAATAAACCTGTGTGGAGGAGACAAAAAGAGAAAAGGAGGATTTCCCCATCATCTCAAATGATGTTGATAGCATTAAATAATGCACATTTGCTTCAGTTAAGATTGGAGGAGTTAAAAATCATGAAAAGAAAGCATCTTAAATTTTGTCAAATACTTTTTTTCTTTTTTGTATTTTAGTAGCAAACCAGAAAATTCGAAATTTTTATAGGTGGATTGATGGGTTTCATACTTGTCTTCAGCAAAGTTCTTGTGCAGCAGCCAGTATAGGCTAAAATAGAGTTTTCAGCTAAAATGCATGAGCTGTATGCTGGAAAATATACTTTTATAAATCTGCCCCACTTCCTGCTGCTCATTGGAAATGTGCAAACTGACCATAAATACCAAGTCAGCTTAAATGTGTTACGAACTTATTGAACAGATATATGTGAGGTCTGGGAGTCTCATGCTGTAGCCTGTGCAGAATGGGACTGGCTGGAAGGTGCTGTGGGGTGATCCCTGAGGTTTGCATGTGTGAACATGAGGCAGTGGTGTTCTGCTGTAGGCAGCCACATCCCTGGCTGTGTTCCTGGGGACCAGCAAGGTGATGGAAATGATCTTTGCCTCCTTCAGTTGCTCTGGGGCTGAACCTCACCGTAGGAGGGGTGAGGTGAGGAGGTAGGAACATACCCAGGAGAGGAGGGTCTGTAAGCTCCAAGGTGGTACAGCCTGGGAAATGGAGCATAGGAAAGGGTTGGCTCTTGGATAGCTGCTGTCTAGGGAGGTACAGAGAAGAAAGAGCCAGGCACTTCTCAGAGCTGCAGGGTGAAGGGAGGAGCTGCGGGGGCAAATTCTAGTCAGGGACAGTGATTCCCACAGTGCACGTGGGAAAGCCCTGGGGCAGGGTGCCTGGAGAGGTGGTGCCATCTCCACCCTCCAGGAGAGTCAAAACTTGACTGGGTTCTTACTTTGTTTCCTGGTGTTGAGCAGTAAAGTGTTCAACAGGCTCATGTTTGCAGCCTGTGGAACGCAGCAGCGCAGAACAGCTCCTCACCTCCCTGGGCAGAGTGTGCTCAGTGTTCTCCTCTTTGCTACTTGGGTATTGGAAAGAGGGAGGAGGTTTCAGAAACTGAAACAGCCTTTGCCTCTCTTGAAAAGGGAGAAAAAACCTGCTGCATTCGCTTCCTGCATAGAGAGAATGATGTCTGAGTGAGGGACTCAAATGTACTGACAGAACAGTGACAGGAAGAGGATGAAGTAACAGGATATTTCCTTGCAAAGCTGGAAGCTCAGGACCTGTTCCTGAGCACAGCTAAGGCAGTGGACAGCACTGTTGATTTTGGTCCATTACTTCTCTCCCACCTCCCGCCACCAGGATGTGCAAAACTATTTTAAACAGCTCATGGTTTTCGAGCCCAATCTCTATTTTTATCTTGGAGGGCAGGGGAAGGATGCTTGCAATCCTTTGCTCTGCTACTGAATGATCACCTTTCTTCTCAGGCATCTGTTTCTTTTTTTGCAGGAATATTTTCCTGGTGCTGGTATGACTCAGTAGAAAGAGGCGGTGTTGCTAGGCAGCGGGTGAGCACTTTGCAGATGCCATGTGATGGCAGTAAGCTGCCTTGGAATAATCCATTGGTGGCAGTATTCCTGGCTGAGGTTCTGTACTGCACAAAGAAAGAAGCATCTCTGACAGGAGCAGATGCTGCCTAGCAACTGCCACTGCTCCCCAAGCAGCCCGAAATACCTTCACTTAATTGTACTGTAATTTTGGCAATACACAGAACCCAAAGTGTAATGTCTTGCTTTCAATTCTGAACTATATTCTTCTTCATCAAGATTTGGCATAAAAGTTCATAAAGACCATTAATAAGGTCAAAAAAATTTTAGCCCTCTTCTAAATCATGTCTTTTGTTTAATCCCTACTCTTCGATTGTAATGTTTGGATGGCTTTTAATCAGCTTTTGATAATCTTTTTTGTGTGTGTGTATTACATTAGTGCCTGGCAATTCCAATCGGATTAGAGTTCTGCTCTGTGTCGTGTGTAGCAGTACACTCTGCAAGAAATGCCCCTTCTGCAAAAACTTCATGTTTTATTTGGGTTTTTAAGGTGTAATTGGATATATCATCTCTTCCATACTTAAATTATTCATGTTGTCATCTTGCTTAAACAGCAGAATGTTTTAGAAGTGCTAGACCTGGGGTCTGTTCCCTGTGTTCTTTGTGAGCGTACTTGCTGAATGAGACCTGGACTTGTAAATAAATCTGCAAGTCTTAGATTCCTTTCTGGCAAATAATTGAAACCCTCACCCACAATTAATCATTTAAATACTTGGAAGGTGTATTGTGAGGGTGAAAACATTATTGTAGGTATTTGTAGAATAAAATGGAAATGTTTTTCTTTTCATTTCCTCATGGTTCTGCTCCCTTGTCAAATATTATCAGACTCTAACTGTGCAATCTATGAAGCTGCCAGGTTTAATCAAGCAGTTCCACAAAGGCAAAAATTAATAATTTTGGCCTTTAATTTTGTTATAAAAATGCAAAGGGTTTTTTTGGTCATACATCTTGTTATTTTAAATTATTAAACCCACAATCTTCTATGTTCAAGAGCTACTCTTGTCTGCTGGTAAAAGGTTTGTGGTTCTGAGAGAGGCTCAGACTGGCAGGTGCAGGGAGGTTTGGGAGGTGTTAAATCAGTGCTGCCGGTAGGCGTGGTTGTGCAACACAGTTGCCTCACAAAAAGGTGAAGCTAATCTCGCCTCTCTCTTGTCCTCTGTGGGATAATTTGTGGCAGTGCTGGTTTTCCTGCCCAGTCATCCTGCCCTGGCCTGGAGACTGTTCCCTTGGCCTTCCCAAAATGCAAAGAAACCACATCTGCCCTTCTTGGAAAATACATTATTAAGCAAAGGTAGCTTAGAAAATTATCAAAACACACATACTGTGGAGTGGAAGAATAAAAATTGTTGTTTCACTCATTTGATCCAGCTCCTGGGAGTGTTGGTCACATGGGAGGCAAACAAGTGAACCTCCATTTCTGAGTGATGGAAAAGTCATGTGCAGTTCTGGGCTGATGGGGCTGTAAAATGTTGATGTGGTTCCACAACATTTGGGTGGCTCCATAGAAGAAAATGTATAGAAAATGCTGCTAAATACATTTATCAAATGAATGCAAATTAAAAAGCTTCTTTTAGGAAGATGCAGTCCACGGATGTCTGAAGCTGGGGAAAGCCACATCCTTGCCCTGTTCCCTTCCTTCCCCTCCTTGTTTTAGCCTCTGTTAGGGAAAAGGTATTGGATTTAGAGCTGTCTTTGGTCTCATTTGGTGACTCTTGGGTTTCATGGAGCCTTTATTATCATCTGGGTATTACAGGGAAGAAAATAATGTTTATCTTATTCAGCTCTTAGCACATATTGTGTCATACTTTTAATAGCTGGATTAATATGAAAAAACATTTTAGGGAAAGATATATGCTCATCGTAATATTAGTTTACCAGTTTGGAATAATATTATTATTTTCTTAAATAATAGCCAGATCATTTACTATTGATCTAGTATTTAATTCTAGGCTTTAATACTAATCAATCTTAAGCTCAGGGATTGATTTATGTTTTGTGTTAAGTGGTGACAATGAGTAGTAGTTGAAAACAAAATGCTGTATAAGGACTGTGAAATTCCAGTGTTTGTGTTTACCCTAAGTAAACACATACTCCAAATTCTTAGCTGGTGTGATAGAGGTGTGAGTTTAAAACATGCTTATGTGTTATAAAGCATAAATTACATCATCAGAGAACTTGAGAACTTTGACATTTATAGCACAGAACACAATTCAGTGTCTGCTTGCTGTGATTGTACCTTGTCAAGGTATTTTGGGTATGGAGCAATACAACTGCAGCTGTGCCTCTCTCCTGTGTTCTCCCTGCCATTCCTCCTGAAATGGATTTAGCTGAAGATCTACTGAGGGATGGTCAGTGCATAATCTGAATAACTGCAAGCTGAGTGTAGTACTTGGTAATTTTTTATAAAAATTAAATTGCATACTTTAACTTGAAACACTTGTTCTCCAAGTGTCATCTAAAAGTATTGCAAGCTACCAGAATTTTAATAAGGCAGATAATATTAACAATGAGTCAAGAACTGGAAAAAAGTGTCACAAAGTCCAAGAAGACCTATCTTTTGTAAATGAAGATGTGTTGAAAATTCACCAAATTACAATTTCCCTGCCACCCTGCCCCCCAAATTAACCCATAGAGTCCTGTAAAACATGGCCTGACCAACATTTTATGATAAAGAAAAATCAAAATGTGGTTTAACATATTTGATCTGTTCCAGTAGCAGTTATTTCTGTTGTGGATGTGAAAACCTGGGAAATAAATAATAATTTTTAAAAGGCCAATTTAATGATCAAGAGATACATAGTTTAGATTTGGAGAAGGAAAAAGAAGCAATGTAAACATGGAAAGCTCTTGAACTAATTTTGTTTCTCAGTCCTCGCTTAAGTTCTTCTGATTTCTTCTGATTGTTGTATCTTGGACAGTGGGGAGGGAAAGGGCTCTGTTCCTTTATGAAATAAATTACTCATGAGCTGAACTGATATTATGTAGTGTAAATAGAACATTATGCAAGATCAAAATATTTTTGTAGGCTTCACTGAAATGTGTAGAAATAGGTTAAAAAAATAAGAAAGTACATGAGAAGGCATATAGCCTTGTCAGTTCATTGCATAACATTCTGTAAATGCAAAGGAAAAAATGATGTTTTAAGGGAATGAGCAGCTGGATGTGTTGGGCTGGGTAGTTCTCTGGCATTTCCCTGTTGTTCTGGGTTTTCCCACTGTTCATGTGACAAATGTGACACATTTCTCTTACTGTGGTTATCAAGGCATTGACATGCATTTGAGAAGAAAAATGATCAGTGGCAGCATTGCAGCCCAGGTGAGACTGGGTGGGGAGGCTGCGACACAGGAACCTGAATGGGAAAATATTATAAGAGGAAGGTACATTTTAAATTATATCACAACAAAAATGGAACCACCTCTGTGGCTGGCAGCAGAAAGTAACAATGACACAGGTGAAATCTGATTCAGCATTTCTCTGTGAGTTGTGTTCTCCTCTTTGCCATCCCGATGAGCTCCCAAACCAGTCACTAGCACAGGACAGCAGGAGCTCAGGTGGTGACCCCTTGGTAATGTCAGGGGGTTGTTCCCAGCATTCCAGCCCTTTCCCATCCCAGTGTCCTGCCCCAGCTGCAGTCAGGGCTGGAGCTTTCCCCAGGCTCCGCTGCCTCTTGGGACAGGGCCTTGCAAAACCAAGGGTGGGACACATCCATAGATTTGGAACTTGAGGGATTATTTAATTTCTGTCACCCACAGTATCTCATGAGGAGTTTCACAGTTTATGCACTGTGTGGAAAAGTACTTCATTCAAGTCCTGAACTCTGCTGCTTCATTTGACACTGCTCTGCTTTTTCAACTGGAAGAGGTGAATAGCCACAATTCCCTGTGCACCTTCTGTCAGTTATCCCCTCTCCACTCTTTCAGCCTTCCTAGTACAGAAGTCCCATCTTGGTTAACAATCAATCACATAAAAACCCTTATTCAGTCCTTGCTATGTCCTCTCTCACTTCTTTCTGCCTGTTTTTATGCTGGTCAGTCCTTTTTGGCAAAGGATTAGCTTTTGACAAAGGAGAAAACTGGCACATGGGGTTCACTGGTAATTTTATGCAGTACTGTGGGTAATGGTGTCTTCCCTTTTTCCCCAAATAATAAAATAATATTGTGTGTGATGTGGGGTGGTCTCTGACAGTGACTGAGTACTGAGTTTTATGGTAAGACCTCTGACAATCCAGGCTTCCCCTCAGTGTGGCACTAGCAAGGGAGGAGATGATTTTGTGTGTGAGGTGAGGATTGTTCATCCCCTATGGAATAGCACGCAGGTGAACTGCACACTGTTCATCTGCTAGTTCTGCTTGTGCAGCTTGGGTCCATCAGCAACTCTCTATTACTCTGAATAGCCTGAGTGGCATTATAAACTTTGTGACTTCTCTAAATGATGAGCTTTTTTGGATCATTTAGGAGTACTTGAAACAGGAAAGATTCCAACAGAGATCCCTTCAGAGCTTGCTGCTCAATCTGTCCTCACTAAGAGAAATAACTCTTCTATTTCACATCACTTTGCTGATTATTTATCTGTGCAAACACCTTCCCACTTTATCACAGGCAAGTGCAGTTTCTTCAAGAGCTATTGACAGGGGCTATTTGAGAACACAGTTTGTAAAACCTCCTCAATTGTATCAATTGGATGTCCTTTGTTCACATAGCAAGGAGCTGCTTTAGGAGGAGTCAAAGGTGTGCAAAGATGCATTGGCTTAACAGGTCCTGTTTATCTTTTGATACAGTTTCTCTTCTGCTGGTGAGTTGCAATGCAGCTGTTTATGACAGTGCCTCACACCATATCCATGGGCAAGGAAAAATCTGTCATCCCCTGGATCCTTGACTTTTGAAACCGTTATTCCAATGCCTTCTGTTCTAATATGTTGTACCCCACAGTTCTTTCATACCTTCTGATACAGCATGAGAGTCATTGCCTGTGTGAACTGGTTTGTGCCTTTCTTACTGGTAAATTCCAGAGGTGAAGAGGGAAGGATTTCCTTCACTGTGGTCCAGTTTAAGTACCACAGATAAGGGACTTCAGTCTTGGAGATAATTCCTGAATCACATGGCATGTGGTGCTTTTTCAAAGCTTTCCTCTTTAGCAGAATGTTGGCTTTAACTGCTGGAATGACTTTGTGAGGGGATCTACGACCTCCTTATAGACCTGGATGATGGCAACGGGCTTCATATCTGAAAATGGGTATTAAATATTTCAGCAGTGTGTCCTGGAGTCCAAGGGGGATCAGTCAGATCTGTAAACTGGTGGGTAAAAGCTTTGCTTTGTGCCTGTTTTGATGAGGTTTTACTTGTGTATTCTGGCGATTGAGGACATGAATCTCGTAAGAAATGATGGAAGCTTACGGATTGATGGACAGTTTGTAGGTGATCACGTAGGGTAAAGAATATCTCTGTGGAAAGGAAAGCAATCAATTGTCAGAGTCCTCTCTGGAAATGATTTTCTTTGGAATAGTTGAATTACTCTGAATTTCTCTGTATTTCTTATTTATATTTGTGATCATATTTTTCAAATAATGCTGCTAAGAAGAACTGAATACCTAAAAGGGACTTTATAAATAAGATTGTCTTGTGTAATGCATTTTTAGCTTAACAAATGAGTACCATCAATAACTTTTTTGGAAGTAACTGTTGGAATAATAAATTCCACTATAAAAGAGCTTTAAATTTCTGCAATTCTGTCATAATCAGGAGTTGTTTTTACTATTCTTTTTTGTTTCAGAAATGTTAAATTTTGTTCTTGTTATGCAGTTTAGCAAGACAGTGTGGTCTATTGGGTCAGTTTATTTGGGTTTGTTAATTTTTCCTGGCTTTGATTTAATGTGGCTGGAAAATCATTTACATTTGAGATTTAGCTTCCACTGTTTTGATAATATCTATATTGCTACTCACCAATCCTATGGATTGATTATAAAAATTGTCAAACAGAAGAGACTAACACAACTTATTGATGATTACAAAAGGAATTAGATTCTGTACTGTTGTATTGAGAACAAAGGGGAGGGTGTTACTTTGTATGAGAATTAATTCTCTAATTGAGTATGATCACCGAGATTGTATCTAGAGCTGATGGGATCAGTTCATTTCTGTTTTGTGATTTTTGCTTATTTATTCTTTTTTTGAGTGAAGTAGACCTAAGGAAAGAGCTCTGTCTATCTTATTAATAGGGCACTCTGAATTCTAAAGAGCCGATTACATATCGTAGAGTCCTTGTATCAGATGTTCTTTGTGTGACCAGTAGAGTCCTTTTAAAATGGACAGTTTGTGTCTGTAAACTAACACATCTATTAGAATTACTTCCTGTAAAACTAAATATATTAAAATCACCATTCCTGACCGTATTTTAAAAAAATTATTCTATCAGCAATTGAAAAAACCTTTGGTACTGTCTCTTGCTGGTGCCTTTCCTTTACTATTATTCTAAACCCATCTGTATTATTTCATAATAGGCATCTATTTGATGGCCAAAGAACTGGTAATTTCTTTCCCAGTTGCATCCTTGATTCAGTAGCTTTAATATAGTAAATTACTGTCATAGGAAGTCAGCTACTGTTTACTAATTCAGAGCACCTAATGCAGCATTAGCATGCAATAATACTTTCCAGAGTTACTGTTTCTTGTTGGGCTTGGCTGAGTAAGACCAGTCAAGTTGTTTTTCCTTCATGATTTAACTTTTCTATTGTCTACAGCCACTAACATCAACATGTCCCATGACTGGTGTCTCTGTCGTGAGATCCATGTTCAGAAAAGATGGAAATGGTCTGGAAACTGGTTTTTAATATTATCCTGCCTGTATTAATTCTTACAATTAAGAATGTATCTAAAATTACTCTTATAAATTAATTTCTTATTACTGTATTGACACTTTTCCATTTTATTTTCTGGTGTTTTCAAAGGTAGGTTTTTACCCAAGGTGTTTGAAATTCCCCTTTTTGAGACATACACAAATTTTTTAGTGGTTGTGTCGGTTTGAACTAAAAAAAAATCATATTTTAATACAGGACTTTGTGGTATTTTGCAAAGCAACTTGTACTTTCTTGATTTCGTAAAATTGCAAATTAGGAAAAAAACCCATTTTCTGTCTTTAAAGGATCCAGTTATCTAAAATACTGAAGGGGGGAAAAAAGGGAAAAGCCATTGGAGGTTTGATTATGTCCTGACAGTTTATCATTTCATTTGTCAGTGTTCCTGCACTTTGGAAGAGGCTTCAAGTAGTTTTTCTTTGGTTGAAATCCATATTTATGATTTCTTCATGGCTGAAGAATGGATCCAGAATGCTGATGAGCTCAGTTTTTGTTGGATTATGCTGTCTGCATTATTCCAGTCTGGAGCCAGTTGTGTTTCTCCTGCCTCTGATGTAAACAAGAATTTAAAGCCTCATTTAACTGACGGTGGCTTCTGCTGGGCCATAAGAGCTGAGAGAGCAGTTTAGGTTTGTTGATGAAATTCTGAGTTCTTAACTCTTGGGATTAAATCCTGCATTGAGTCTCACAGTGGAAATGCAAACATTTGATGCCGTTTGGTTCCCTTTAGATTTTTTTTTTCACTCTTTCTTGTATTGGCCTCATCTGTGTGGGTGTTTGCCTGGTGGGTGTAGTTTGTTCTTTCTTGTCCTTGCCCGTTAGGAAATGTGTGTGGATAGGGTTCAAATGCAGTTTGTTTTGGTGGACGTTTTGCCTCTGCTTTTCTCATTATTTCTTAGAAATTCAAGGTTCACGAGACCTATCTCGTGGTACATAGTGCAGATGGGAGGCTTGGGTTCCGTGGTGTTCTTCCCCTGGACTTGAGCCTGTGTGCTTCATGTGCAGGCAGAGGCTCCGGTGCCTTTGGCACAGGAGGATCCTTAGGGAGAACCTGAACTCAGCTGGCAGGAGAATGCTGCTGATAACTCCAGGGCTGTGGCTTTGATCCCTCTCTGGGCCATTCACTCGAGTTGGACTCAATAACTCTGGTGGGTCCCTTCCAGCTCAGAATGTTCTGTGAAATGTGCCTCCATCCCATGGGAACGTGTTGACCGCAGCTGGAGTGTTTGCATTCCAAGGGCAGTGTTCTCTCGAATTGGAGAAAAGGGTGGTGCCCACTGGGGGTCACTGTTTCAACTCGTGGAATTCCACTTGGAATGCTCCGGGGTGTGTAGGTGGCTACAGGGGAGCTCTCCTGACTCTGTGTTTACCTAGAACAAGGTACTGGAGTGCTTCAAACTGTGCCTCGTGAAGTTTTTAATGCTGGGACTGGGGGGGAGGTTGGACCTTACCTGCAATTCACCCTTTTTTCAGACATCTCAGTTTGAGGGAACTACCCATGCTCATGTCCCTGTTGTGTTTTGATAAATATAGCTGAAGAATATATCATTTTACACTGTGAATTTTTAAAACTTATTTTTAAAATGGAGATTCACTTAGTATTTTTATTTATTGTGTTAATATTTTCTGGAGCATTAAGATGTGTTCTTATTTTCCCTGGTTAATGAAAATTAAAGATACCTGGAAAAGTAAGGTGTGTTCTCGTGTTAGATAGTGCTTATGAAGAGTAAAGATGCTTATGTATTCTTTCATACATCTGCTTAAATATAAGGTATGGTATTATAGGATTTTTGCAGTGTATTAGATGCACAGATGGTATTTAAAATAGTTTCAGCTTGGAGAAAAGTAATTGCTGGAGTTGAGTTCCTGTTGTAATCTCTGCAATTTGGGCAGCGTGTTCCATTGATGGGTTGTGGAGGAGACTTTGTATTCAATACGAATCAGAGGTTGCTGATTAAAGTGATTACAAGCCTTGCTTAATTTAAAAATCTTTTAAAAAGCTTAGCTTTTATTTTGTTGTTGAGCTTAATTTCTGATAAGGGCCAGAATAAAGATACCTGTTCAGGAAAAGTTGGCTGACAGGTTTTCTGGGCAGCTATGTAAGAGCTATTTTTGTGCAGGGAGTGAGCTAAAGGGCTATGCTTAGAAGAAAATTCACACAAAGATCCAAGCCTCATATGTCTCTCTCTCTCTTTTCCCCACCCTCTAGTGATATGCAGCTTCCGAGGAACTGTTCCGCAAGGCTTGGTCCTGGAACTAGGTGAAACTGTCCAGATCCTGGAGAAATGTGAAGGTAAGTGGCATGTCCAAGAAGGAACCCCATTTTCTATGTAAGAATATACAGCTATCTTAATCTAGCAGATTTTAATAAGTTCTTTGGAAATCATGATGCATCAAATCAAAGCACTTGAATAAAACCTACTCTGACCCACTTTCCGTAGGAAAGGCTGAGTGCTCTTGGCACTAATCCAGTCTGATAGGGGGTCAGTGTGTTTGAAGTTAACCATCTGTCCAGAAAATCTTGAACCCTGACCTGATTGTTGTATTGTAACTGGGTCTTATGCTGAATTTTCATCATGTAAAGTATAGAATCAGTATTGTTTTTTACTATATTTTTTCAGTGTTACTGTTATGCATTTCTATTAAGTGTATCAGTTTAATAAGTTAGAAACATCTGAATAAGTGGAAAATACTAGTTATTAAAGAAGATTAACAATACTAGAAAAAAATGTGAAAAACATGGGTTATGGGGAGATTTTTTTTTCCTTTTTCTTGACATGTGTTTTTGTACCTAAAGCAAAATGCCACTGTAAATTTTACAGTTCTTATGTGCCTGGAGATGTCTGTGTGTGAATAAATTGAATATCCTAATGCTCTGCTTTATTCACAGTGAAGAATGTGATTTGAAGTTGTATGTAAAAGGAGAATTATTCTTATCCTAATGTTCAAGCAAGTGTTGTAAAACATGTCTGGTGAGAAGTAGGTTGACAAGATACAGTATGAGAACATGTTTCACTATAGTCTGAGGTGGAATAATGTAACCTTAATCCTGAAATGTTAAACAAATTCAAAACCCAGATCCACAAATTTGAATTCCAAAATAACATACCACAAAGTTGTAGATGTGGTTTTTAGTTTGTTCAGTTTAAAGTAATTTTTCATCTCCAGTGTTAATGTTGTTCCCCAGACCTTCTGCGTGCTTGTCAGCAGCCTCTACTTTGCCTCTCTCATGCCTTGAAGTGTCTTTTGCTCTCGATGCTTTTTCTTGTACTCAGGTGTTTGTTTTTCCACTGACTTAAATTGTCACAAAAAAATCACCTTTTCTGTGCTAATTTTTGTAGTAACATACGTTTGTAAAAATTCTGTTGAGTGAGAGTTTTGCAGTGCAGTGGAGAAAATGAACCACAGAGGAGCTTGCTGTAAACAATCCCATGATTTTTTAAAAACCACAGGTGGTGTGATGGGCTAAGCTGTGCTCACACACTGGGGGCAGATTGTAGTTATTCTACCAGATCTTGTGAATTAGAATGTGGTGCAAGCTCAGGAAAAAAAGTATCCCTTTGCTTAGGATGGGAGTTAAACACTTTGTGTTGTTGAAAGCAGTCACGGTATTTTCCAGCCATTTCTGAGAAATTTTTAAAACTGGGAAATAAAAGCACAATCTCTAAGGAGCAGGTTGTTTATGGAAAAGCAAATGGATAATCCAACTTGTCTTTACAGTGTTAAAATAATTAGGCTTTGAATGTTTCCTTTGCTGGTAGTTTTGAGGAAGATTCTTCTAAAGCAATTCATGCCAGTCTTCAAATTGCTGAGAAAGGAGGTCCTCAGACAGGGTTTTCCTGGATGGAAGAAGGTACAGAATTTTTTGGTTTTATTTTTAAGCCTTCTGTCATTTTGGTTGAGATGCCTTTACCATGGACTTTGTGTATAAAAAGATAGATTAATTTTGATAATAACATCTGGAACTCCACACTATGAAACTGATCTGAATATTCAGATGATCTGTGCTACAGCTCTTGTATGTGTGAATTATGCAAAAAAGCACACTAAATGTGCAAAGTAGGCTCTTAAAAGGGGGAAAAAAAAGCAGTTGCTTTTTAAGCATTCCTGTCTAAGTGGTTGTTTAACAGGGTCCTCTACTTGTGCGTTATTTGCTGTGGATTCTTTTGTGTAGACAGACTGGATAAAATAATGTTAACCCACACCAAATAAGGGTCACTGCTGTGAGAGTCACAGGAGATCCATTGCTGTTTCAGCTTCACTTCTGAATAGTTTATGCATAATTGTCTGCACAGGGATTTTTCTGCCTGGGTTGAAAAGATTCACATACACAAAAACTTTTAGTGATGTGAACTATGATTTCAGAGACTCACCAAATAATTCAAGGCTGACAAAGATTCAAAGAGTAGCTATACTTCTGAATGTGATTATTTTTAATCGTAATAGCTTACTGAATAACTGTATTTGTATTATAAAAGAGTAAGTGCTGTTCTGTAGTGACTTGTGTAAGAAGCACTCCCTGCTTTTGGAGCAATTGAATGAAAGAGGAGGGAATTTCCTTTTTCAAGATTTTGGGTACCACTGTAGCTGAGTTCTATAGATATTTGCAGATTAAAGAAATAAATGTAGGTGCATACACCCACATACATGTATTTTTCTCTAATGTTAATAAATATAAATACCAACTGATAACATGTTAAAAAATATTGTGATTGTCTATGCATTTTTAAGATAAAATGGATTGAAATACAGCTGTCTTTTTTAATTTGGATCTTGTTCACACACTTGAAATTGTAACTTTTGGATTTCCCCAGATTTGTATTTTGTTTGCCTGCTCCTCTGTGTGCCTTCGTACCCAACCACAAATATCTAAGTCACTGGTTTTTAACCCTTCCTAAGTCTGACAAAGGCCTCCCACTGCTCACTATTTTGCAGTAAATCAAACCCATGGACTTGGTACCTGCCTTTCTTCTGCAGCTACCAAAGGCTCCACCTGTGTATCCATCAAACATGCACCATCTGTGAAGCACCAGGTGTTACCAGGCAGGTTTTGTACTTACTGCTTTCATAAAGGACTCTCAGATCCTCCCCTGGATCACAGTCAAAGGTTAGAAATGTTCATCAAGACACCACTTAGACTTGTGCTTGTCATTCACAGCTTTCCCCCTCTCTGTTCCCCTCTCTGAGCCCTTCCACTTAGGATCTTGGCACCGGGGGAGCTCTCTGCTTTGCCTGGTGTGCCTGGAGGAGCTGGAGGGGCATTAGTGGGCACTTGGAAATGCTGAAAGATGGAGTTTTCTTTGGTCAAGTGACAAAGCATGAGCACATTCCTGGTTGGAAATACACATTTGGACTGTGCATTCTAAAGAACACCCTGTCTTTGGAGTCACATGGCCATTGCCCTGCCACAGGCAGTGGCTGTCAGTAACTAGTGGTATTCAGACTAAATTTAAAATGTCTCTTGTCCATTTGTTTTTATTGCTAGAGGGCAATTTTCTTTAGATTAAAAATGCTATAACTTCAGTAACTGCAATTATTACCTTGAGAATTTTGTATATTCACTGAAGAATGGAAACACCAGCTGATGCCTGAAGCGCCAGTTAAAAGACTATTATCTTAGCCATGCAAATTCTACTATCCACACAAGTATTTATCTACATGGTTTTCATGTGTGTACATTAGTAATTGTGTTCTTAAACCATGCATAAAATATATTTAAACTTTCCCTCTGTTATTCCAGCAGTGGTGGCATGGTCAAAACATGTGTTTCTGGTATTTGGGACACTTAAGCAGCAGATATAACTTGCAAATAGGGCTCTTTTTAAAAATTCTTGATGAATTCAAAGTGCTTGAGAAGCGGTGCCTTTGCCATGCTTCCAATCTGTGCCATTCAGATGAGGGAGGAGTCCCACTCCAGGCTCTCAGTGCTGTGGGAGCCCTGCAGGTTTCCTTTCATCTGAGTCGGGAGCTCTCCCGTGGCTGCCTGGGCCAAAATGACTCCTTCCCAGTAATTTGTGTTTGGCCTGAGGACGATGTCTGCAGTGAGATATCCCTTTTCCTGTTTGGTTTTTTCCTGCCTTTTCATCTTTTTTCCCTCTTTACCTTTTGTGGAATGTGCCCATGGAAGCAAAGCCTCTCAGACTCACCTGTGCTGCAGCAGATCCTGCTCAGATATTGAAAGTCATGTTTCAGAGCACAGGAGCGGCTTCTTGACATCCCTGTGGCCAGTGCCACGACAAAACACATCCCATCTCTCTTTGCTTTTTATTGTGGCAGCCCTGGCAGCATTATCAGCATATTCCCATGGCTCTGCTGGCCCCAGGCTGGCCCAGGGGTTCAGCTGCTGCTCCTCCTGCCCGGCACGCACGGAGCAGCCAGCTCGGGACAGAGCGCTCCAGGCATCGGGAGGCTTTTGCTGAGCGCTGCTCCTGTTCCTCTCCTGGCTCACTTTGGGTGCCTTCAGCTCTGCACAGCAGTACACATGCAGATAACAAGGTAAAAACAATTGTTTATTGGCTTGTACATGCAAAAGAGCTTTGCTCCAGGTGTGAGGGTTACTCACAGTACTGCCAAGTATATTTATTTTTGTAGGACAAAGAATGCTCTGCTGTAGCAGATTCTACTATCAGTGCTTTATTTAAAAACAGATTTTAGCTTTAGAATTTACCATAAATACTTCTGTAATTTATTTTCAGAATTTTGTTTGTCAAGAAATTACATGCAGAATTTATTTTTTCCTACAGTCTGCACCTTGTGATTCTTTACTTAACACTGATACTTGAGCTTTATTTTTCTGAGAAATAGATCAATATCTTTCAATTAGGACCCTTTTGCTCTTTTGTTACTGAGTCCTCTAAAGGGGTGAGCTGTTTCCATATGACAGACCTCTTGTGGATTAAGTGGAAATCTGAAAAAGGTTATGTGATGGCTTTTAGAAAGAATATCTGGTTTCGTTCAACACACTTTCAAGTAAAGATCAAAAAAGCATTGGGTAGCTCTTCTAGTCACTGAAATGAAGAGGTAGAGATGTGCAGGACTGCCCCAGAGCTACTTTTGCAACTTAACTAAGGCTGCACTATTAGTGAGACAAAGGTGTGACACACCTTTGGAAAGAGGGGTTTTTGATCTGTATCCAGTGGTTTGCAGATTCTCTAATGTGGCTTCAAGTTCCCCCACTGGATTTCCATAGGTATAGGTAGTTTTAGAGTGGCATTTCTGATAGACTAATTCTTGGGTTTTTTGTACCAAATGATATGTGTGGTATGGAATATCCCTTTGGTTGATTCAGGTCAGCCATCTCAGCTATGTCCCCTTCCAACCTCACTGCAGATATCATCGTTTCACATTAATTTATTCACAAAATTCTTGTCACTTCATAGCCATGTTTTTCTCCTCCTTGATTTTAAATCACATCTGCTTCACCATTTCTATGAAGTCAGTACCTTCTGAAGACCATGTGTCACTAGATGCATGCCATAATTCTGAAATATTAGTTACTATTTGCAGTGCAGTGACACCTTAAACCTGTTGGTCAGTATTGTGTCTAACCAGGGAGTGCTTGTTGAGATCACAATTAGCTAAAGCACCTGCCTGGATTTGATGACTGTTGTCATTAAATCCTCCAAAACAAATGCTCTTTAAGATAAATGATTACATCAATATCAATGTGTTTAAGACTAATTCCTGAATGCAGGTTTAGTTCATTTTAGGGAATAATGTGATGCAGATGCAATTTTCTAAATGTGCATTTAAAAAAAAAAAATCATTGTACCTTTTCCCATAGCTTTTACTTTGTGATACAGAATGAGTTCTGCATTTCACAGTGTAGGGCTTTCAGCTTCTCCTGAGCTCCTCAATTGTCTCTTGCTTGTACAGAGTTGAAGGAAACTCAAAATAGAGAGGGGTGACTTTAAAGCAATTATACCACATTAAAAAAGAAAAAAAAAAACCCTAACAACTAAAATCTGGAGAGCACAATTTATAAAATTAAAGGAAATGTAACAACTTCTCAAATATATGAGGGAAACAGCAAGAGGGAGGTCAACAAAATGTTCTCCATGATGTCCAGATGAAAAAAATCAGATGTTCGAATAGCATTGAATGAAGTTCAGGTGATAAAAGTGCATGTATGTTGTCTGAGCCACTGAAATAGGTTGCCCAGTGAGGATTTGCCATCTCCACTTGACATGAATATGCTAGATTTCTAAGTATTATACCAAAATTTCACAAGTTACCTGCAGTTTGACTGGCCAATGTTGATCCATAGAAGAAATTTCTTCTAAAAAGCTGCCTGTGCAACACCACTGCTTGAAAGCAGAAACTGGTCTGTGTGGAGTAGCAAAAATACCTTGGAATCTAGGTTTTATAAATGTATGGATCATTTTCCACAGACAAGGAGTGCAGTGTTATTCAGCCCTGATAATAAGTGATTGGATGCTGTTTAAACCAGACTAAATGTGAGGAGAGGTTTGGATGAGCTGGGTGATTTCTCAGGGTCCTTCCCTGCCTGTTTTTCACAACTCTGTAAAGACAGCTTGTAAGCTTTGAAAGTTTGTTTTGGAATGAAGAACAAAAACTTGAGAAATTAGGTAGTCCTTGGAAATGTGTTTTGTTTAGTACCCTGCAGATCTAGATTATTAATGGTCACTCACTTTACTGGGTTTTATTCTTTTACAGGTTTATTCTCAAAAATACACATTTATTGGATAAAACCACTTTTTTCCCCATTTACCAAGAAGTTTGTCATTCTGTTTGTCTTAGAGCTTAAATGTCTGGTTATTTCTGAGGTACAGACTGTATTTAATATTAGTAACAGTGAATCACAGGATAAATGCATTTATTTTTTTCTGTGACCTTAAAAATATGCAGCATCTGTTGCTCAAAAGCAGGTGTGGGCACAGTTGTGTGGAGTTCTAGAAATCACTCATGTTAAGGACCTGTATGTGTTTGTCAATATATGTTTACACTGATATGGTTGCCCTGAAGCTTGATCAACTAAAATAAATTCAAAACAACAATAGTTTTATTTTTTAATATAAACAATGATTTCATAGGAAAACAAATCTTTGTGTTATCTCCTTCATGAGAAATTTGTGTAATGACGAAGATGGATTTTAAGTTTTTCTGTACTAAGGTTTGCAATTGTCCTGAATTCATCAGTTATTTTATTTCATATTGACTTAGATTCCCTTTTTAAAACAAAAATTCAAGACTGTCAGGCTGTCTTTAAAAGAAATTCAAGGCCTTCTTCCCCACATCTGATCCTCTCAATGAGACTCTTATCGTAATTCAGCCAAATTTGTTTTTCTGAGAGACAAAATACCCAGTTACTTTGTTCTGTTCTTCTCTAGTCTCCATAGCAAATTACTGGCAGGTTTTGCCAGTGCAATTTTAAATAAGGGAGGGGAGAAGACAGTAGGTAGGAGGTCACAGGGAAATGAGAGGATGTTTCATGGGAAGTGGGTTTAGCTGCTGTGGAAGTGTTGGCCTGTGGCAGGCGTGGGCAGTGTCTGGCTGACACTGAATGTTGCTTCTCATGACACCTGAGGCTGAGCTTGGCTTGGAGCTGGGCCTGCCCAGGAGTTTGGGATGGCTGGGCAGGGCCAGGCCCCTTCCCCAGAACTGGCACCCCCTGTCCCCCCCAGCCCTGGGGCTGCTCCAGGCCCAGCTCCAGGACATGCTGCTTTTCCACTCTTCTTTGGCTGGGTGAGGTTTTCAGTCCCTTTATTCCCGGCTGAATCCTGCAGTGACAACACTGTCACCTGTGGGAAGTGGCAGGAACTGGGTTCTCCTGTTCAACTTGCAGCTTTAGCAGTTTTGTGTTTGACTCCTCATTTATTGTCCTGCCTGGAGCTGTTTCCTGATGGGGGATACAAGAAAAATAATGGGATTTGTAAATTAGATCCTAAAGCCTGCTTGCTACTCAGACATGCCTAAGACCAGACACATGCAAAGAATTTATATATTTTTAAAGCACGTTAGAGATTTATGATAATGGCTGTTACAGGTTTCTGAAGTCTGGAGATTTTGTCAAGATAAGCACTACAACAAGACTCATGTGCCAGCCTGGAAGTGTTCAGTGCAGACTCTTCCCTGAGTGCTGAATGAATCTTTGCCACAGGGACTGGTGATTACTAGTACAGGAACTAACTAAACTGCTTTTATTCCTGGTGGGAAGAAACGAGAGCATTGCTGGTTGTTAAGGGTTTGTCATCACTGCAGAGCAAAATAAAAGTAATTTTAACAAAAAACCTTAACCAAAAGTTGTTTTTAAAATTTCACCTATGTGAAGCACAGCTGTTTTTTTAGATGATACCAGTAACTCAGTGCATAGTTGTAGTCAGTTTGCTTCTGTGTAAAGACAGCAGTGCCAAAAATAATTATAATGTGTTTTATCTGGTTTCAGGTTGGTACAGAGGTGTTTCCATTAAAAAGCCCAGTGTTAAGGTAAGCATGAATTCATTTGTTAGTCTGACAGGAGATTAAATCTATTTTGCTGTTGCAACCCAGTAAACTTTTCATTTTCCTTCTCTAACTTTTTTTTCCTGTGGGAGGATTGGATTTCTTTTTAAATTGGGTGATACTCATTAATCACTCAAAGAATCAGAAACCTTCTTGACATGTAACATTTAATTTTTTCAACATTTATAAATCTCATCCAATTTGATCCTCTCCACTCTACTCCCCTAAGAAAAGCATAGGTGGGTGATACTGCATTGCTTTAATGCAGCATTTTTAAGAACATGTTTAAGAAGTTGAATTATTAATTTAAAACAACTTTGAAAGAAGTCTGTTGAAAAAGGATTTTGTGAGTTGTTCTGGGGAGGGTTCAGATTTTTAGAGTTTAACCCCTATATTTGGTTATTTTCTATTTTTTCCATTGTTTTTGCTCTTGGAGAACTTTTTTGATTGTTCTGGTATGATTGTTTTTGTGAATGCATCTAAGTTTTTGTAAATGTTGGTATCCAAACGTTCCAGTAGGTTCTTTTATATAAGCTTCACTTCGTTGTCTGCTGGTTTAACTACTGCTTGTATTTAAAGAGAGAAGAGTATACCAGATACCTCATGTTTACCTGTATTATGAAATATAATATTATCTGTATTACATTGTCATGACTATAATTCTCTTTTAAAGAAATGTCTGCAGTCATTGTGTGTGTTGGTAGTTCTACTTGTGTGTATGTTCAGTTTTGACAGGAGAGCCATTCAAACCTTCCCTGGTTTCTTAGATACCAGAAATAAGCAGCATTAACTAGAAGTGAACCAAACAAGGAAGTGAAGGAGCCTTTCTTCATTTTCTGGATTTTCATGTGGCTGAAAGCAAACACATTTACTGTTTTCCTGATAAAGCCATTCCTCTTAGATTCAGCTTTTTTCCTTCTATAATTTTAGTCTTGCCTATGAATGAGGAATTTTGCTTAGCATTTGGAATCCTGTTTACTTAGTATTTCTTTCAAACCACCCCCCTGAAAATTTTTCTTCCTAAATTGTATGGTTTTGAAGGTCTAAAAATTGAAAGCCCACACTTGATTGCTGACATTTTTATCAGAGGCTGTCAGCTGGTTTTTAATCCAAAGATTGCCAATGCTGCTCCTGTATTTCCCATTGAAGTGCAGGATGCTGTTCTTACACACTGACAGACTTTGCTGTGAGGATTCAGGGCCCTGTGTTTTACAGAGAATGTGGAACACTGGAAAAAGGTTGGATTAAATTACCCCTTCTTCCCATGTCTCAACACACAAGAGCACACTGGCACAGGCAAGGTCAGAGTCCAGCCCTCATGGGAACAGCAAAAGACAAATAACTGGAGGTCTTCCAAGTGGGTTTGAACAGCTTTTCCTTGGAAAGGGAGGAAAACTGACAGCTCCAGGGTATGCAAGTAATAGAATACTTCTGTCCATGGGGGCTCAATACAGAGTTGATGGTGGGCTTCTGGTTTTGTTTAATTTGTCTTTTTAAGCCTCTGTCTGTGTCACCCTTAATCATCATAAGCCTGCTCTGAGAGCTGCTGGTGCTGTGCTGCAAACTGCAGAAGATCACTTTTCTGATCTTGGTTTGGTCCAGTGTGGTGTCCTGGTCTAAGACACACTAAAACAGTCAATTGTTACTAAGCTGAATGTAGAGTTTTGAGTGGCAGCTTTGACACAATGGTTGTTTGGGAGGTTTTTAATGGATATATTGGCAGTTATTTATTGTACCTTAGGTTACCAATGCTAAAATCTGCAAATGTATTTTTCTAATGTACAGAATTTTTTCTCTTGCAGGGGATTTTTCCTGCAAATTATATTCACTTGAAAAAGGCAATTGTCAGTAACAGAGGGTGAGTATTTTTCCTTATTTTTATGAAGCTACAGTGCTTTTTATCTAGAAGGGAAACAAATAATTATTGAAACTTACAGAGATGTTTTAGTTCATTGTATCTTTTTTGTGTGAGGGTTTGAAAATTAAATATAATTTTACAGAGTTGGGATAGTTTGTTTGTTTTTAATATAGCAAGAATCAGGTCTGATGGTTACTCTTGTTTGCTTTGGCTCATAAAATTGTAACTTTAGAGGTATCATCTGAAACACATGCATTTAAAGAGCTCTACTTACATTTTTCCATTTCTCCTTGTTCCCTCACTGGCAAAATACTGTATTTTCCTGTTTGTTATGGAGACACCAGTCAGTAGACAGCTCATCTCATTTATCTACAGATTTTCAGAGTTATAGCTGACAGATAGCTGTGTTCCCTTGAATGTTTTGCAAGGGATCCAGCCCTCTCCACCTTACCCAAAGAGTGACTGAAGTGCACTGCTGAAACTTCTGCCCCTCTCTGTGTTTGTAGCTCACGTGTTGCTGGCAGTGGCTTTATTTCAGTTCATGTGAATTAACAACACTGGTAGCAATGTCATGTCAAGGAAGTTACTGATAGGGAGCTCTGGAACCTGCAAAGTTTCCTGTGAGATTGACTGAGACTCCTAAAATCAATACCTTGTGTTTTCATAGCTGCTTTTACTTGCATATTCCAGATAAAGGCTGCTGTGGTGAGATTTATAATTGCAATGTTTCAGACAGTGACCTGAGGCAACAAATTAAATGTGGAAGATAAAATGTATTAAATGGCACTTAGTGAACTACCTGCAGAAAAACAGGTGACTTCTGATAGTCTTGAATTGTAAATTTGTTCCCAAAGGGCTTCAGTAAAGGTTGTAAGGGCAGCTGTAATACTGATGCTTCATAATTCTGGGGTGTAATAAAATGATGTATATTGCATAGAATAACCACTCCTAATGTGTACTCTCCTTAGGGGAAGGAGCAGATCTCTGTGATTTGTAGTTAATTATCCTTGCTGTTAGAGTTTGTGAAGGGCAACCAGTTCAGTACTTACTAAGAAAGTTGATATACTGTTTAAAAGTATCAAAGCCTCATGCACCAATTGATACAATAGAATGTAATGCAGTTCTGAACCAGAGGGGCATTTTTATTTCATGTTTTGTTTAAAACTTCTTTATTTCAGAATATATTTCAGGGGCCATTATAAGCACTTGTGAAATAACAGAGCATGTGTTGAACCTGACAGATAGCTGAACAGCACACAGCTGCCTGCTCACTGCCCCTGCTCTCCCCAAACATCCCTAAAGACTTAGAGGGACTGTCCCCAGGGCTGGAGCACTCTGCTGTGAGGACAGGCTGGGAGAGCTGGGCTTGTTCAGCCTGAAGAGGAGAGAAGGCTCTGGACAGAGCTGCTTGTGGTCTTTCAGTATCTAAAAGGGGCTTGTAAGACTATGGGGACAGGGATTTTGTCAGGGTCTGTAGGAATCAGACAATGGATGGTGGGTTTATATTTAAGGAAGATTCATTTTGGGTTGTAGGTAGTGAAACCTTGGCATAGTTTTCCCAGGGAGGTGGTGACTGCCCCATCCCTGGAAGTGTTCAAGGCCAGGTTGGATGGGACTTGGAGCAACCTGGGACAGTGGAAGGTGTCCCTGCCCACAGCAGCGGTGGGAATGAGATGAGCCTTGAAGTCTCTTCCAGTCCAAACTTATTCTTGTGGTTCTCCTTTAATGGTTTTAGAAAATCTTTACCACAAAGGAACAAGTTTTATTCTTTTGATTAAAGGATAGACCCCTCAGATTTCATCTGCAATGCTGAAAAAGCCTTCTGAATAGGACAGGTTAGGAGACAGCATGTATTTTGGGTAGTATTGATATTGGCTAACATTATTGGAGGGGGAAAAAGCAGTGGACTGGCTTAGGGAAGGGACCCAAATTGTGAAGGACCCCACTTTACAGGCAAGCTTAATTTAACATGCTGTAGTAATGGAAACTTTTCATTGACCTTGATTAGAATGAAATGATGTATTTTGAACAGGTAACCAGGAAATGCTTAATCTTGTGGAATGCAATGGAGGAATTGTTGCTGACTCTGGAGTCACTTCAGTTTTACAACAGACAAAATGATCCTCTTAAGATATTCTCCTTATGTTGAACAAATTCAAGCTCTAGAATTCTACAAATTACTGTGCTGTCACATATATTTTTCTACCTTTTCAAGGATACATTTCCTATTCTTTCCCCCCTCTTTTTCTACAGGCAATATGAAACAGTTGTTCCTCTTGAAGATTCTGTGGTGACTGAAGTCACAGCGACGCTGCAGGAATGGGCTGTGCTCTGGAAACAGCTGTATGTGGTAAGAGCAGTGCTCCTCTTCTTGCACATCTCTAATACCCTGGGAGAAATGCTGCCTGCTTTTGTGCATTCAAAATCCATCAGAATCAATATCAGAACTGTTGGATTCCTTGTGAGATTTAATGAGGGTTCCCTAACTGCAGAATAATGGATCATGTGAGAGTCACGTAGGCTACACTGGAAATTTCTGCAGTTCTGAAATTCTACCTTCAGATCTGAAAACTTCATTGTTACAAAAAAAGGCAACAATTTTAAAGTGCTATTAAATATGTAAGATATGATACAATATAATGCTTCTGTAACTCCCATCAAAGACTTGAAAAATTATTCAGCACTGTTTGTAAGTAGTTGTTTTAGTGCACAGAGTCTGATAGGAGAACAACTCAAACTATGGGAGGTTTTGTACAATTGTTCCCCCATAAATTAGAAGTAAACAGTAGGATAAGTGTATTGAGTTTTATATACATCTTTTTATAAAATTTTTAGTTGCTGGCACATAATTCCTGCTACTTCTGCTTTCATCCCTCTTATTTTCTTACATTTTAATAGCCAAGGCCCATGACATAGCAGATAAAAAACTTGAACATTTGAAGGTATTTTTCCCTGGTTTTTATTTTCTCTTTTTTAGCTTAGTAATTGCAAGCCTTAATGGTAGGATTAGGATCAAGAACTGCAGGTGGTCTAAGCTTGCATTTCCTTCCTGTCCTTTTTTAGAGAAATACCTCTACACAGAGCTGCAGCAGCTTTGTTTCCTCATTTAAACCCTTAAAATTTAAACTAGGAAACAAACCCAGAAATGATCCAGTGGGTGCATCTCCAGCATAACCAGCTGTGTTCTGTACTTCAGAAAGCAATCAACCCTTATGAAATCAGTTTTAGTCTTGCTGGTCCCAGTTCCTCTCTGGGGTCTGATGTCCCTGGAGGCATTTTCTTGGAAAGGAGCATCTGATCTAATGGAGGAGGGACAGGGCACATGGTATATACCATGTGTTATACCACCCTTTACATCTACTACTCCTCCTTTTTTCTTTTGTACATACTTACCTCTCTGGTGTATGGGAATAGAGTGATCTTTTCTGTTTTCTTCCTAAGAATCTTAATTCTGAGATTTTTTTTCTCCCCCTCTCCCCAGTGTCAGCTGAAGATGACAACAGTAATATTGGCAATGGTATTAAATTGGAAAAAAGGGAATAATTTTACCTACAAATGAGCTGAGCTTCCTTTCTTCTAAAGTATTTCTTTTTTATTGTTAACACCAGTTCCTTGAGGGGAAGGAGAGAGAAAGCTCTAGCTATAAACTTTCATTTAGTGATTTTTCTTTCTGGGACTGCTTTCTATTGTAGCTCATTATATTTCTTATAACATTGCACAAACCATTATTGTATCCTTAAATAACAGAGGAAAGAATTTACTGTTCTCTTAGAACATTGGAAGGAGGCATCTATTCCATGATGAAGAAATGGGCAGAGCTTCCGAGTAGAAACCACATTGTTTTGTGTTGTGGGTTTGTTTTTTCCCAAAAACTTTAAAAAAAAAAATCTAATATAGAAATAATCACAGAATTGTTTAGATGGTCAAACAAGAAGTCAAACTGTTTAGAAGTCAAGAGACTTCTTGAGATCATCAGCTGCCTTCTCAAGCAGGATCAGCAGGACCAGGCTGACAGGACTGCACCAGGCAGGTTTTGAGTTCCTTCTGAATGGAAACTCCCCAGCTTCCCTGGGCCAAGCTGCCAATGTTTGAGCACCTTGAGTGATTTCTTATCTCCAGGCTACCACAGCTTTTCTGGCAGAAGAACAATTTACACCATTGTTAAGTGGGTAATAGACATTTGTCCCATCTGTGGGCTGTACATTGGAAGCCTGAGGAAATGCACTGAGGTGCCTGTGGCAGAGCTGGGATTAGAAATTTATCCTTGGTGCTTAGGCTGGAAGCTGTGTAAGGACATACCTTAAAATATATTGAAAGACTAAATGGAAATCCTTGTTTATTGTTGGAGCAGCACCAGCAGAAATTTTTGTTATTCCCAAACTGTAATAAGAATAATCTAAGAAATGTAATTAATGTTATTTATCATGCTGCTGTGCCTGGTCAGCTTTGTAGAAAAGTTTCTTACTGTAGGGGAAATTGAAGTCCTGGTTGTTGCACAGACACTCTCAGTAGGGCAGTGCCTGCAAAGGACCCTCCTCTGGTCAGTGAGGCTGCCAAGCAATGTGGGTAGCCTCTCTGAACATCTCTAAATAGGCACAAATGTTCAGCTCATGCTTTTTGGTGAACTCATTACCTGGATTATGGATTCTTGAAAGACTAAGTTTGTTTCAATTAAAAATTCCCAGCAATTACCCTGGTGGTATTGTTGAGGTGCATTGTAAGGTTTGTATTTGTGTCTCAGTTAAACAATGGGAGCTGGGATGTAATACCCAGGAAGCCGGCAGTGATTAAAACACTGCCTGGAGAGGGATGTTATGTTGTTCCATGATAAAGAAGTTCTGCTGACAGAAAATTGGAGAGAGGAGGAGAACAGTGAGAAAACAGAGGGGTGAAGTAAAGCACAGCTTTGAGACAGTTGTAGAAAAGTAGTTGGTGTAAAATATTGGGAATCTTCCTCATTTGTCTGTGACCGCAGAGAGTCCGTGGTAGCGCTGGGAATAAACTGTGCATGGGGAAGCTTGAATGGCTTTCAGTTACAGGAGTTGTGCAACAATTTTAGTTTAGATTTCTGAGAAATATATGTTAGGAAGGTTAGCCTGAGATCATTGCATTACACAGGGCTGTGATAGTCTTGTAATTTTTGCTATCAAGGTGAAAGCCAAGTTTTGGTCTGAGGAGAAAAAGTCATTTGTCCATAATGAGTTCACAGATAAAGGGCTGTGCCTGAAATGAATTTGAAATAGAAAGATGTGTATGATGTGTTCTTTGCTTAACTGTGATAACAAATTATGCTCTGAGTACTAGGATTCTGATCATATAACTGTTTAAATACTGACAGAACAGCAAGTTTTTTTTGAAAATACCAGAGGTTTTTCTCCAGCTGGAAAGCAATGCAAATAAAACTGGGGTGGAAAC
Source organism: Parus major (assembly GCF_001522545.3). Lineage (NCBI taxonomy): Eukaryota > Metazoa > Chordata > Aves > Passeriformes > Paridae > Parus > Parus major. Next base: position 4,145,765 of record NC_031781.1, on the reverse strand, counting down.
TATCAGAATCTGTTATTTGTATTGGATGGGATTTTTTAGCAAAAATTATGACCTTGCTAAAAATTCTACACCTACTTAAAAATAATTTTTTCTTAAATAATCAAGTAATCAGGAACAGAACGTAAATATTTATTATTTGTTAAAGGAGTAAAGATTATACAACTTTAATAGCTCTGGGGACAGACTTTTTAGCAGGGCCCATAGCAATAGGACAAGGGGTAATGGTTTTAAATGAAGTCAGATTCAGACTGGATTCAAGGAAAAAGAATTATACTGTGAGAGTGGGGAGGTCCTGGCAGAGGTTTCCCAGAGTAGCTGTGGCTGCCCCATCCCTGGAAGTGCCCAAAGCCAGGTTGGATGGGGCTTGGAGCAACCTGGGACAGTGGAAGGTGTCCCTGTCCACGGCAGGCAGTGGAACTGGGTGATGTTTAAGGTCCCTTCCAACCCAACCCATTCTGTGATTCTATGTAAGGAGCACATTTTCCCCTATTTCAGTATGTAATCTGTGTGCAGACAAGGCAGTGTAGTGTCACTGGAAAATGGAAAGCAGTTCTTTACCTTCTGATCTGGCTGTATCCAGGCTGTATTCAGGCTTCAGAGATGAGCACTGAAACAATGAGATACAGTAGCCACTTTCAAAAAAGCCACTCTTCTAAGTTGACCTACTTGGTTTGGGTTTTCTTACTTTCACTGCTATTGTAAAACTCATTAGGAGGGAGCTCACTTGTGAGTGTGGATCTCAGAGTTTAAAATCTGTACTAGGTAGCCACTGGAGTTGCTGATAATGTGGATGACTGCTAACCACAGCTGGCCAAATGTGGTTTTGAGTGTGTGTTTACACACACAGTTGGGTACTGCCAGAAGGTGCACAGACCCCGTATCTTGTGCTGTTGTTTTGCCTGGCTCCAATATTCTCTGTTGTTCTTTAGATACATATGGACACAAGAACTATGTCCTTTTGTGAGAGCCTAAGAAATTTAGGAAAGGGTTTTACTTATTGTTTCCCAGTATTGCAAAGGCAATAAGCAAAAGATGCCAATGATTCCCTTCCTCAATCCTGTACTGAATTTGGAGTGGAGGAGAAAGGAAAAGTGAGATAAGTGTACCACTGTAAGCAGCTGAGCTTGTTGTGCCTACTCTGAAGGGACAAGGCAGAGAGAGCAGAAAAACAAGAACAAACCTTGGGGAGACTTGTTTAGGCACAGAGGTTTATAAAGATGCAAAACTGCATTTGTTACAGTGAAGTGGGTGTGTGCAGCTCTCTGGTAGTTGCCCACACTAGTCTACTGACTTCTGTTGAGACAGCAAAATGATACCAGTAAGGTTGTTAACTTTCTCTCTTACCCTGTATGTGTTGATAAGATTTGTTATTTTTATACTACTTCTAAATAAAGGATCTGCAAGTTCTCTGTAAGCTCTTGCTAATTAGGTCAAACAAGACTCCTGTGAGTTTTTAAGTCAGCTAAGGAGATCACTGAAACTCACTGTTGGTGCACAGTAGCTATTTTAATTGTAAAATAAATTCCTCAGAGTCTAAGATGTGATGTGAGGACTATTTCTGTTGAAAGAGCAGATGACTGTGGAGAGACCAAACATAATTTCCCAATTTAGAGTTTGGTCAGATCAATAACTTTAATTTGCTACTTTTATGCAAAGGGGAGCAGGAGATGTGTGGGGTGACTTCTTGTCTACTTTCAGGAGTAAGACCTAATGTTGTTGGGAATAGCATTTTTGCCAGCTCAGTGTGAAACCAATTTCCCCATCAGCTCCTTTTAAATTTCCTGAGGGATCCTATTAAGGAGCTGAGTGGGTAGCAGGACTTGGTGCAATTGCAGCTATGTGATTTGGGTGCTTTTGGGTGTCCCTAAAATTGAAGCAGTAGTTAAAACTCATCTTGAAAAATGCCATTCACTGAATCACTAAGGTAGTTTACTCTTATGGGGAGTGTTCTAGGAGACATTTTTATTCAGTGAGATGTGCTTTCTTCATATCTGATAAAACATGGAATTGCTGATGGATTTTCTGAAATATGTAGGCAGAAGAAAATACGACATGACCTAAAATGGATGTGCTGCATCAGAAGGTCTCCCTTCAAGGAGCAGAATTTCTTCGAATCAAGGCTGAGCATATTAAATTCACTCTTAAATTCGATGCAAACAAATTCCTGGAAAGACGAGATATTTGTACTGAGACAGATGTACAGAAACAGTATTGCTTGTATACATAGCTCTCTTTCCTCTTACTCATTTTCATGTCATTTTCAAGGTTACCTTGAAGGAAAATTCCTTTTGGGTAATTGTTCAGGTTTGTGAGAGTCATTTTAAAAGAATTTGAAGAGCTTGTCTGGCCTCAGTTGACAGTAACAGAGAGACTCAGAGTTATCACTTCAGAAGACAGGACTCTGGATAAGTGTTCAGCAGTGCTATGGATATTTTTATATCTTTCTATGTTTAGAGTGAAGGATGAATCTTCGTGGAGTGACCAGGAGCTCGGATAGGAGTTTGAGGCAGCAGATAGTCTCATGAAGTGCTGCACAGCATATAAGGGAGTAAATATTTCCACTTTCAGGAGCATCTAGTTCTTTAGTTCCTCAGAGGGAACAGTGCACTGAGAAATTATCTCATTGCTTAGCAACTGAATCTGAGGCTTTTAGCAGATTTGTTATTTGATTACTACAAAATACTTGAAGATTTTTCTTGATTGGGTTGTGATGGGCATATACAGAATGATTTGGAGAATTCAGAATGATGAACACTTCAGCATTGTATGCTGAAGGTGGATATTTTTATAACTCAGTATCTTTACTCATGGAGGGGGAAGATGGAGATAAGCCATGGAGTGTTACAGATTGGAAGTGACCTCAAAATATCATCTAGCCCAGCCTTTTGTCAGAAAGGGATCCTACATCAGATTATGTGGCACCCTGTCCAAATCCAGTGAATGGCTGTTCTTCTAGAAAGTCTCTTTCTTACACTGGGATGAAAACTCTCCTGGTGCAATTTGCCTTGGTCTTTTCCCTGTGTCTCCTTGTGGACAGAGAGCCTCAGTCCTGTTGGGGAGGCTGTGCTGGTACTGCAGCACTGGGATGGAAAAGGGACCCAGCTGCTTTCATCTTTCCTCACAGGCCAGGACCTCCAGCCCTCATCATCTTCGTGCCCCTCCCCTGGACCTGCTCCAGTCTGTCCCATATTTCTTGAATTGCAGGGACCAGAATAAAGACCTCAATGTGAAAGTGTCACGGTGTGATTTAGATCTACTCATTATCTTGGGCAATTAGAAGGTTTTTTGGTTAAAATCAGCGATTTCTACGCTGCTTAGGTGTGTTGGAAAGTTGAGTAGAAGCCCTTCTCTCGCTTTGTCAAATTGAGACTTGAATTTACATCAATTTATTAGCTATGATTTCTTAGAGGTCTTTAGTGGGTGTCATGACCTCTCTCTACATTTCCTCCTTGAAAGAGCAGTATTCATGTAGAAATTACATTTAGTATTTATTAGGTTCCTGCTCTAAAATGCAATCCATTTCAGTACTTCTCCCCTTAGTGCTAACTTGCTGAAGTTCAGTTCAAGTGCTTCATATTTTAAGGTTATAACAGGTTCCCATAATTATTTTTTCCTTCCTTAATTTTATGAAATTTTATGTAGTCAGTTTCTCATAGTGTTTTGTGGAAGACTCTGAGCTCTAAGGAATGAAAAGTAGGTGTACATTTTGAGGAGAGTAAAATAAAATTAGTTTGTAAACTAGTCTTATACCATTAAAATCTGAAAAATCTATTATAATTTATTTGAAAGTTACTTTGCTTTGAAGATGACAGGATGTTACAGCAGTTTATTTGGTTTAAACAACAGCATAACAAGGAGTCATTTTTGCAGTACCTTTCACTTACTGCCACATGCAGATTTATGGCATCATTTAAGATTATTAGGATCAACTAGACAGTTTTTATGTATTTCCAAACAAACAAAAGGTTGACTATAAAACAAACTACAAACTATCAATCAAACTGTGTGGGAGGAATATATGTTTTGAGTTACCATGGAGATGGGTAGATTTTAATAGATTTTAAAAGTAAAGGCAGAATTAAATGTAAGTCACCTCCTGGTGTCCTTTGCAAGTCCTACTATGACAAATGACATGCAGGATATTTTATAATCTCTTGCTTTGTAGGGAAATGTTATTTAGTCATGGATATGGAAGGTTATAGTATGCTCTTTTATTTTGGTAAATAAAACATAGTTGTATTACTGATGCTGACATTCATAGCAAATTGTGTGGGGATTTGGAGGGGGTTTTTTAGATTACATTTTTCAAGTATTAGTTGGTTTGTAGTTAACAAAGAGCTCTTGCCTCTTAGAACAGTATCCAGTGTGCATGCTGCAAACAGTGCTACAGTACACGTGTAAAATACTTGTGTGATATTAAAACATGGGAGTTTGATTTTATTGAATGCTGGTTTAAGACCAGCTGGGAAAACCAACAAGGAAAAAATTCACTCAGGGGAAACCAGTGGCTGACCTGCAGATGATTTCAGTTTCTTTTGCACTATAAACATACTGAATGTTGAATTACATTTAGTCAAGGAAATAAGGTTTTTATAAGAAAATTGAACAGAAGTTTGAGAGTTTCTTAATCTGTCACTGGAGAGAATCACCTGAGCTGGTCCAAGTCTGCTGATGTTACAGAATTGCATTTGAAATACAGGTATGTGGTAGTGTAGTTGGAGTTTAGTATTCCAAAGATGGATTTTGAGAAAACACAGGAGTTTGGTTTGGTTTTTAAAGAACAGAAAATTGAGTGGGAGATAAGGGCTAGGAGAGACTGGCAATCTGGCTTTTTGGAGTGAGTGAGCAAGGTGCTGTGCATGGCTTACAAAGACTGATCATCCCTAGTGGGTTTTTACTGGAACTAAAAAGACAGTTTGGATTTAATTTCATAGCAGACAGAAATTGTTTCTCAGTAGAAAAGCAAAGAACATCTGTCCTTTTGGCAGCCTGGATGGCACTGTGGTCCATGTGGTATCAAGAAGTGTCCTTCAGTCTTACCCTGATTTTTGTCACTTTGTGCTGTTTCTATCCTGAAGACAGAGACAGAAAAAGGCAACTAGCATATAACATTTACAGTGATTAATAGTTATTATAATTTAAATATATATATGTAAAAAATTATATTTATTTTCTAGGAGGAGTGGGTAGCAGCAAGTTTCACATGTGAGAGGGGAAGGAAAAATCAGTGTTATATGGATCAGTGTAGCACAAGTGGACTAAATCCTTGTGACTGCAGTGACAGCGAGCAAACACTGTGGCTGCAGCAGTGGACAGCCAGCACTTGGGCTGCCAAATCTGATTACTCTGCTTTGTTGCATTTGGCTGGAGAGGAGACAATGGTTGATACACAGGAATAAAAATGCATCTTAATTTAAAAACTCAGTAGTAAGCCTGGCAAATGGATAGACAGCTAATTTTACATGAGGTATTAGGGTGAAATGAAAATATTTAAGTTTATTAAAGATCTGTTTCCTCTTTATTTCAACATCCATCCACATGACTGGATATAATGTAGGCATAATTGGTAAATTAAAACTGTTTTAGAGGCATAAGCAGGGTGGCAAAGGCAAACATCCAAGAACCAGGGAAATGTCAGTGTTCCCAGTCCAGTCTACTTTGTCCATAAGGGATCTGATAAGAACTTCAATGTCTCTGTTAAACCAAGGTAATACATCTCTAGTCTTGCATATATTTTCTTCAACCCTACAGTATTTTTATGAACTTGGATGCTCAGTGTTATGTAGAAATATTAGGAATGGAAAATAGCTCCCTTTATGGTAAGGTTTGAATAATTTTTAGTGAACTAAGCCCTAAGAACTGTACATTGAACCACAAATAGTAATGAAACTCTGAATGGTTGTCCCTGGGTCGGTCAAAATTAAGAGAGGTTCTGGATGTGGTCATGCAATCAAAAAGTACTGTAAAGCACAGACAGAAGCAGTAAGGCTACTTAGAGTGTCGTTTATCCATATTTTCTTGGGTTCTTGCCTTTCTCTTTGAGCAGATTTCTCATAACACAGGTTTTTTTGTGACTGTTGGAATGAAGAAGGGGAAAATTAATATAAGTTGTATCTTTGGAAACTGTTCACATAATTTCTTAAATGGTTGTTGTTACATCTTATTTTTAAGATAATAGTGATTAATGGCCTTTGGAGAAATGTGTTCTCCTTTCAGAAATTCTTCTGTCTGTTTCCTAAAGCTTTATTGTTTAATAGAAATTAATCATACCATGTTTTACATATAGAGATTGCTTAATAGAAGGAATACAAAGAAGGGAAAATAAAAAGACGAGAGATCTCTGTGAGAGTCCTGGAACTCAGCTTCTCACATTTTTTGGTGTTCATCTTCCTGTAAATTTCATGGTGGTTTTGTTTCATTTTTAATTTAAAGTAGAGCCTTGTGCTTGCTGGTTGGTCAAAGCTTTGGGTTCAGTCATAAAAATTGATTAAATATAAAAAGAATACTGATTGCCAAGTTTGATTTTAAAGTCTTTAGTTGGTGTCACTGCCATCACTGTACTGTTTAGTGAGAAAGATATTCTGTTTGTATGCTTATCCCTGAAAATAACACAGTGCCTTTGAAGGGAAAAAAAATCTATAAGATGACATAACGAATTAACTCCAAAAGGTAAATGTATTTAGGGCACCCTAGCAGTTTATAAAACAAATACTAATTTCTTTTTACTGCCAGTGCTCAGTACCACTAGTAGGTCAAGATCCAGTGTGTTTAGATGAGATCCAATGCATGTTAGAGAAAAAGCTGTCACTGGAATAATGGAAAACATAAATCATGTGTAGGATTGTATTATTTTCTGATAATATACGTGTAGCTCTTTATATCAGTGGCTTCCTGTGGATGTGGTCTGTAGTTTGTGTTGCTGCAACACCAACTCCTGCTGCTGCCAAGGGCACAGTGGAGGGGCAGGGGTGCCCAAGCACTGCCCATCCAAACCCTGCGTCCCCCAGGGCTGTGGCTCAGGGCTTTGGGGTGATGCACAGCAGCTGCAGAGACCCAGGAAATCCAGGAACCTCCCCAACTGTAGGGATGAGGGAGAAGTAATAGCTTTGGGTTCAAAGAAATATGCTTGCTTATGAAAATGGTGTATAAGGTCTACTCCTTGGTCAAAGTCTTACCCACAGGAGTTCAGATTGTGTGCTAGTGTGACTTGGCACAGACTTCCTAGGGCTAATATAACTATATAGATTCTTTATTTTCGCTGTGTTTTGCTGAGCTGGGTGTGAGTTTTACAGTGTCCCTGAGCTGAAAGAGCTTCTCATAAATCTGGAAGATGCTGAGCCCCAAGTTTGTTATGTGACGTGTGTGTTTGTTTCAGCAAAGCGACAGAAGTCTGAGTTCAAAGCCCTTTACAGAGCAGGGTAAACAGTGGCGTCTTTTATGTTCTTTGCTGTTCAAGCATTGGCTGTTTGATCTAAATTAAATTGTGGTTGATGGAGCAGATTTCAGTTGATTCTTTCTGATACTGCCTCAGAGTTGATGGGGGGTTTGTGATTGCCTGTTCTGCAGTCTGTGCAAGAGGCATTCAGGAACAGAGCTGAGCCTGCATCCTGTCACAAGGAAAGGGACATTTACTTAACACCTCTCTGGACTCTCCACACCTCTGCAAGGCAGCACTGCTGCTGGGAGAGGAGGTTTGTCCCCTGCTGTCCCCTCCTGCCTGTGACATTCCCACCCTGCCCCTCAGCAAACAGCAGTGGGGTGGGCATGGAGCAGCCACGTGGCCCTGGCCTGGAATCTGAGCTTCCCCTCAGTTTGATCCAATGCTCAGTCACCTCCCAGTGATGCTTAACAAAAATGCAGGTTTATGATTATGTTATTACTGAAAGGGCTACTTTAATTAAAGAATAATTCTTCCAACTTTCTTTTATGAATTAGCTTAAGCTCACTTTACTGTGTACAGGTGCATAAACAGGTGTTAAAGTCCTAGAAGTGATCCTTTTGTTGTACATTTCCACATCTATTACTGACAGCGCTTGATAATTTTTTAAGGTATGCTAGTTTTGAAGGTTTGAAGGCAGTAATTTTATTTTAGTAATCCAGCTCTGCCTTTCTCTGTGGGTTTTTTTCAGTAGTCTCAGAACATGAGGTAATAATAACTAAAGTCTTTCTGGTCTGTATGTGACCTGGCAGGCTGTGCAGAGAAGCTACCACTTTAAAGGTAGTTACACAGAGAAGCTACCATTTTTAAGGAGTAAAGTAGTAACATTTTTGGTATCAGAATTTTTGTTTTGACCTGAATAGCTCAAGTTTAATTTGAAGTGCTTGTGTCCAGTTACCTTCCACTGCAGTTTCTCTGTAGGTGATATTCTGCCCAGTAAATGCCTGTACTGGTACTGTCAAATGAACTTACTATTTTCTCATTAAAGGGACTTGCTTGGAAAGCTGCTTAGATGGAATTAATAAACTTCTAAAATGTAGCATAGAATAGTGGCTCATAATACTAAAAGAAAATTATCTTATTTTCTGGGTAAACAGGGGAAAATCAGCAGCAAAGGTTTCCTTTTAATCTTTCTGACTGTGTGTTCACTAATGAAAAGGATGCTGTAAAGAAACAGGTGTGTGGCAGGTTTTCATGATAGAGTTAATGAAATCACTGTAAATAAAAATGTTAATTATGGAATAGTTGTTAAAGTCTAAGAGAGGGAAGAGGAAAATAGGATTTTACTTACTGTGTGGGTTTGGGGTCTTTTGTAACAACCAAACAACTTAATTGTACGTAGGTATTATTAGTATTTTAATTTCATTTAAATGTATGTAGTGATGGAAATTTTAGATCTTGGAAGTTATGGGACATACTGAATTCTTAAAGAGATCTAATATATCTTTTCATTTCCAAAATATAATTTCTTAAAAAAAATAAACTAACCTGTCACTTTGAATAGGAAGGTGCCTATTACATAAGATGTGCTTTTTTAGAGGACATCAAACCCTGTCACCTTTGTGGAGCTCTCAAAGCCCTGTGCAGGGTGGCAGCTCAGTTCAGGCTGGCTCATCACTGTGCTCTGAGGACCAGCCCCCTGAGTCTGTCAGAGCTCCCATCAATTATTCAGTGGCCTCAGATGTTCAACAGACAAAAACCCCTCCCTAAATATTGGAAACTTTTGATTTGTACTTTTATGCAGTAAGCTCATTTCTATCCCATTTCTTCCATCTGACTCTATCTCATCATCTGTCCCTTTTTGTCTTATTTTTTAACAGGATTCCAATCTGAGCTTCTCATTAACTTTTCATCTCCCTTTCCCTGGTTTGCTGTCAGGTACTTCCAAGTCAATCCCAATCTTTATTTTGATGAAACTTTAGTGTATTTTCTTTTATTTCCTGAATTTTGTTGGGTACTTCTTGCTATCCAAAAAACTCAGTTGTCTTTTGGTTGTTACTATAACTTTTATAGAAGAGGACAATAGAAAAAGCACTGACTTAATTTTTTTCTGCAATTAAAAAATTGACTGGGCAGTTTGCTTAGCTGACAAGGAGAGATGTGAAGAGATGTTGCAGTTATTGCTCGAAGAGGCAGAAGGATTAAGGAAATGGGGATATCCAGTTGCCTTTCAAAAGGGGAAAATATTGTGACCAATCAAGTGCTAAGAAGATACAAACCAAACAATAAGTTTTCTGCCAGTTTTTGTCTGGTCCTTGTGGCACAGAGCAGAAACAGAATGGCAGTTTGTTTTTGGGGAACTAACAGCATCACTGACAAGTTTAGAGGCAGGAGGATGATTTTAATGAGCCACTTAGGCTTGTTGTTGGATTTTGGTGTCATACTCTGAAGGAGCTGGTGAGCGTTCTGTCTCGGATCTGACAATAATTGCCAGGCTTGTCAGCTCTCACTGTGATACTGGTGCTGTCATCATGTAAATCTACATTAGAAACACAGCTAAATGCAAGGCTTCTGTTTAACAGTTATCCTGTTAACAGCATAGTATTCTGGAAGGAACATAATTGTGATTTGAGATTTCTCTTGAAGCCACTGCATTGCTGTGTTAGATAAAGAACAGAATGCTGGTATTAAAATAGTTGCAGAAAGAGGAATCACAGACATTGTGTACTTTCCTTTTTTTAAAAAGAATTCTCTTGTGTGAAGCGATCTAAAATAAATCTTTTCTAGCTGTCAGTTGTATTTATCCTAGGAAAGCCATACCCTGTTTTAAGATATAATTTTTTAACACCTCTAACATATTCCACTACTATTTTCCATGGGGATTTTTTTGTCAGTAGATCTGGGAAATGCATATCTGGGTAGTTGACAGGCTTTACAAAAAAAAAAAAAAAAATTTTTTTACACATGGACAATAAGCTAAAACATTTATGCTTTGTGTTTAACATTTATACATTTATGCTTTCCAATGCAAACACTGGTAGTATCTCAGCTGCTTTTTTTGAGAACATTACTGTGTAGTGGATGGCATAATTTTCTAATGGAGTTCCTCCATTTTATTGGAGGAAATGAGAGAACTGTGCCTTATGGAACATCTTTTGCTAGAGGTCCTCAAGTTGGCTTGGCCAGCACCTTCTGATGGGTTGAATAATCTAAACCATCACCTGATTTCACCCTCTACCCTACTACATTGGACCTCTTCACCAGTTTAAAGTCAGTCTAACAAAAAAAAATAATTTTCTTGGATATAAGTGGCTGTGTAGAGGGAAGAAATGTGATTTTATAGCTCCTGGAAGGAAGGATAGCAGTGCAACTTCATCCATATTGTGAAGCAGAAGGCAATTCAGACAGGAATTTCTGGTGGAATAAATGGGCTGTACTGCCACAGTGTTAAGCTTCAGTGTCATAACTGAGTGGTTACCATGAAAAAGAGTTTTTATATTGTTGGTAATAATCTAATGGCAGAGTTATTATTTTTGTAACTGCAGGCTCTTCTGTTGTGGAAGTTGATTATTGCTGTGCTTGTTATCGCCATCACAGAGTTTCAGCTTTAAAAATCAGCTGGAATTAGGTGAAGAACATTCTTCTGGCTCATGGGGAGTTTTACTGCTGTGTCTTCAGTTTTACATGCACAGAATCACAGAACTGGATAGATTGGAAGGAATTTCTGGGGGTCTCCAGTACAATTTCATCCTCAAAGCAGACCCTATTAGAGGAGGTTGTTGAAGATATTGTCCAGTTAAGTTTTGAATATTTTTGAGGAAACCACAGCATCTCTTGGAAAAAGTGTATTCTAGATTTTGACCACCCACAAAGGAAAAATATTTTCCTTTTCTTTAGTTGGAATTTCCAGTATCTGATGCTATTTAATAACTCTCCCTTGACACAATGAGTAAAGAAATTAACAGTGTAGAATTAAATCTAGCACTCACTAAGTGGTTTAAAAACAGATGAATTGATAACAAAGCAGTTGAAAATTGAGAATTTTTATTCAGTGCTGCTGTTTGTAATAGTACCTGCAGGGTTGTGTTCTAGTGTGTTATTCACTAGTCTTATTAACAGGAATCAGGAAAAATCAATGACATAGAAATTGCTGATGATGCAGAAATAGGAAGTTAAACAGTGATTAGTTCAGATATTGTGTGGTTTCTGTCAGATATTTGGCTCATTTAAATAGCACTGACTCCAACACATCCAAATATAGAATGTCCCCACAGATGGTGTTTGTGTCCTGAGGTGCAGTGACACTTAACATGATGAAACATTATTTTGGCAAACCAATCCAACATCAGCCTCTTCCTTGCTTTTGACAGCTAAGAGGATAAGAAGCCTTGCCTTTCTAGACAGTGGGCATCTGGAGGGGCAGAGAGGGAGAATAACTGAAAAAGTCTCTGTATAAATTAATGAGGTGATTGCTGGGCAGCTGCTATTGCCCTGTAGTGTCCTCTTCAGAATAGATGGGGAACAGCCAAAAAGATTCTGAGGTGATCTATGATGGCCAGGAGTCCTGGGAGGTGGAACCTGAAGTAGATCTCCAGGTTATCTAACCTGAATCCTTTACAACAAAGTCATGTCCAGCTATGAAATTTTCAACATGTGCTTGTGTTGTCTGTTAAAAAAATAAATAAAATCTGCAACAGTGGATATTTTACAGCCTCTCAAAAATTCAGTGCTTTTTGGCCCATGTGCTACAGGTTATTTTTGAAGCCTGTGCTCAATCTTCCCTCCTGCTTGTTATTCCTTATCCTGTTTGCCATGAGCAAGGGTAAGAGCTCATTCCATTTCTCTTTCCTGCAAGTTTTTGATTTAAATTATTTTTCATCATTTTTGTTATTTCTAGACTAAAAAGTCAAAGTCAAAATTAAAAAAAATAAATTATTTTTTAACTTTTAAAAAAATTAAGTTTAAAAAATATCATGTTTTCTGGATAGTCTCATTGCTTGAAAGAATTACCTGTTTATGCTCATCTTCTTGATGTATAATAGATAAAAATAAAGATAATTAAATAAATAAAAGTGAGAATAAGGTTCCAGCAGAAGCCTGACAGAGTGAAGAGATTACTTTGCACATTTGCTCAGACAAACTGCAGAAGTTGAGTGAGGAGTCAGCCTATTGTGACATAAAGATGGGTACATGGAGGAGGGTTGCAGGTAGATGATTGATAATTGAGGTAACCTGTCAGTTCTGTCAAAGGAAAAAAAGTGAGACAAAGGCCAGTATTTACAAAGCAGAGCCATGCAAATTTGGAATACTATTGAAGGCACTTGTTAATAATTAGAGTGATTAGCAATAAATTAATCACAGAAAGCAGTTGTTCTCTATTACTGATATCTTTAAAACAAGACTGGGTTGTATTTTAAATGATTTGTTGCCACATTGTCCTGGAGGAAATACGCTGCAGCAATCTGTGAGCAGGTTTCTGTGGCTTGTGCCCTGCAGGAAGTCAGACTAGATAATCACAATAATCCTTTATAGTCTTGGAATGGATGAATCTTTAAATCTGTTTAGTCAGGACCAGCTGTGTTGAAAAACAGCATTACAAAAATACAAAAAAATATGCTGTGAGGTAGGAGATGTGCTGCACTGATGTGTTTTATATTCTTTCAGGCAAGAGCATTGTATGCAAGAGACTAATGATTTTTTAGGAGTCTTTGTCTAGTGATGCCTTTTAGAGATGAAGTGCTAATTCTTGTACCCCTTTAAATGCATTCTTTTTGGTTTTTGATGACTTATCTCCTTGGTGAGGACATGCTTTTTGGCTATTTATATAGAAACTGTGGAAAAGATTGACATTCAATACCTTTTTTTTTTGGCTTTCCTACGTTTCAAACGCTGTAGGGAACGGCAGATATTTTGGATATCTTTGAGTGGGAGATCACCAGAAATGGTTCAGTTGCCTGGTAAAGGTGTCAGGGTGAGTCAGGACTGGTTCCTTTGCCTTTCAGGCAGGTTTAGCAGCTGGAAATCAGCTGTGTCCTGGAGGGCCTTGCTCTGCCAGACATGCTGGGCAGCAAATAATGCTGCTGACATTGCTTGGCTGTCATTTATTAACTGCAGCTTTTAGCCATTCTCCCTGTGCAGTGATATTTTTCTTTGTCTGTGAAGCATCCTGAGCCCCGGTGAAAACACCCAACTTGCACCTCAGAAGGTGACCCTATTTAAAATAGATGGATAAAAGCTCAGGAACTACCTGCACTTCCACATTAACAGGAATGCTTTGATACTGTTTTTTAGAATAATGAGATGCCCAGAGTCCAGAAACATGTTTTTGTTCTGGTGTTATTGGGATATTTGTTTAAAATCTACAGTTTTAACAGCTGCCAGCCACAGGTCCCTTTACAAATATTTGCACTGTTTTTGTCACATACAGGGAACAAACATTTTTAAATTGAAAAGGTTGGAATTAATTCTTTATCCTGGGATTTTTACCTATTTTCTCTTAGCTTTTTATTTGTGATTCTGCCTCTTATCTTTGAACTATTTTAATTTTTTATTTACCATAAACTTGAATATTTTACAGAACGAGTGAAAGCAAATATTTAAAAACAGGCTTTATTTATAATTTACATCCTATTTGCTGCATTCTGCTTTTCTTTTTTGTGCTTTTTGTTTAACAGCTAAACTGTAATTTGTTTTCACTCTTGCTGTATTACGGGATGGCTATCAGCTCAGTGCTAGAGTTTAAAGCTCCTCAGCCTCACATGTTCTTTCATGGGGTGAAGTAGCTTAGCTTGCATTTGAATCAGTTATTATTTTCCCAGTGTTTTTCCTGAGGCCATGTGTGGAGCTGCAGAAGAAATGACTTGTTTATATAAATCTTACTTTGATGGATCTGGCTCTTCCTAACAGCACTTCTGGCTGTTCTGAAACCCAAACTCTCTTCTCATGGTGTAGCTGTAGATCATACAGTGCAATTCCATTTGTTATTTGTTCTCTGGAGGCATCATCCCTAAAACATCGGGATCTCTGCACCTGAGCATGACCTGCAAGCTTCAGAAATGTCTGTCCTGGGTTTCCAAACATCCCAATTCCTGCTCTCATGAGTTTTGTGTCCATGACCCTTCTGAGATCGAGGCTCCAGGCAAAAGGTGCTGGTCATTGCCACAACTGATACTCTTTGGATCTTCCTCTTTAGAAATCTTTTGTTCATCATATATGAATACTAAAATCCAGACCTGAGCAAGGGAGAGGACAGTGATGTAGTCACTGGTAACAGCTGCTGGTTCAAGTGTGTGGATCCTTTATTCTGCACTTCATTTCTCCTCCTGTCATGTTCCAAAGTAGGAACATCAGAGATGTTTTGCAGAAACATGCTGTGGCTCCTGCATTTTTTTCTCTATATTTTTTTTTTAATAATAGTGGGAGGCATAAAATGTGTCTGAGCCACCATTGAGCATTACTGTTAAAACTGTTGATAAATCAACAGTTTGCATATACTGAAATAGCTCAAGGAGCCATAAAGAATCATTACCTCAGTAATGAGAAAATCCTCATGTGTAAGGGAATTTTGATTTTCATATTCTCACAATTTTATGTTTTATATAACTGCATTATAATGCACAACTGGAACAGAAAATTTTGAAATCTCTAGATTTTTGAAGTGAGAAGACAATTTGGGTGATCAGCTTCCCTCCCAAAAAATCCTGAGCTTACAAGTAAGGTGTACATAATCTCAGTGATTCTTGGTCTTAATCTTAGAAGACAATTGTGTTGTTTTTTGAACTCTGCCAAGTTATTATTTTATATATCTACTTTATAGAGACAAAATTAGGGCTTCCAGGAAGGATCAGAGTTGTGCTAAACACCTGTGTGGAGCAGTAGAAATGGATCAATCTCTATTGAAATTGCTGGGTAAATGTGCTAGCGTTTTCCTTGTAAAGGATTTTCCTCTGCTGGGCAGTGGTCTCTCATTTTGCAACCCCACAGACTTCTTTTCCTTAGAACTATTCCTTTGAAGCTGAAATAGTCTCTTTTAGAGAGCTGAAAATTACTGCAACCTGTGTATGAGAGGCATAGTTGAAATGTCTTTACTGTTTTGAATTTCCATTAGACAGTTTAGTTGGAAAACCACTGAAATCCAGTCAGCAATTTTCTTCGGAGATTCACAGAAATGTTGGAAGACAAATGGTGGCACCATGCCCAGGATCATTAATTACAAAATGCGCTAATCAAACCAGTTTGCAAATAATGGTCTGTGTTCTGTATTTTGTGGGAATAATGGTGTATGTTTTGCTTGTGGTTTTCTTTCTTAGTGTTTTAAGCGCCCCTAATGCTACTTTAAAATGGCTTTTGGCAAATCTTCTCTAACATAATGAACTTGTGTTGCATGACCTGCAAGACCCTGACAGAGACAAAGAATTGTTAGAGACGTTCAAGATGACTCGTACTGACCCAGTCCTACAGACTCTGGGACTTCTTTTGAGCTTTTTTCTCTGAAAAAGTGCTGCATTTGTCAGGTCCAAAGCAGGAATACTCCTTCTAGAGCCCTCTAATGTGTGAAGGAGAATATTAATTTTGTGCCCTGTGGGGACACTGTGTGAGAGGAGCTGGGAAAAGGGTGAAAGTATCAGGTTATATCCTTGAACCCCACTGGATGTGAAGTTCCCTGTTAAGAATGTAAATAGCATTGGAAGAACAGATGTTTGATTTAAATGCAATGAAAATGCTTTAGGGAGAAAGTATTTTTCAGCTTGAAAATTTGGCACAGTAAGGCACTGCTGAAGGGAAACTATTTATCTGACAGAGCTTGTAATATACTGTAATCAGTTTGAATTTCTTCAAAGATATTTATCAAGCAAGTTCTAACTTAGCATGACTATTATCAATTAGTATGAATGTTAATTATTTATTAAGACCACTTCAATAAATATATAATGTTTATTCAAAGTGTAAATAAAAGTATTTAACTCTACTTTAAAACTGATGTGAAAGGTAATATAATTCGCTGTCATGCAGAAAATAACCTTAAAATACTGATTTTTGTGGAGGGATATGTTGTATTTGCAAAAGAATGTAACCATTTAGTTATGGGTAGGAAGCTTTCTTCTGAATACCTTCATTTCTTTTGCATTTAAACGATAGTAAAAAGTCTTCTGAAAGTGTGAAATATAGAGGCATCCACACTTATCCAATGCTGCTTCAGTTTCTTTTAGAGCAGAATTTTTATTTGTTGCTTGTCTTACAGGTAAATAGTATCAGTTAGTATTGAATGCAGCATCTTCCTCAAGTCCTCCAGGTTTAGATCTTTATCAGGTGAAGGTAACAGCTTCTTCTTTTCCAGTCCATCAGGATAAGTGGGGTCTGCTGGCCCTCAGTGCTTCCAGCAGGAGGCATTTCAGACAGCTCTGATGAGATCCCAGCAGGAGTGCTCCTCTTCCAGCCACATTTACTGATATTCCAAGCTTTGCAGGATCAGAACATCTGAGGGGAGAAGAAATTCCTGTGCTGTATTTCAAGATGATCAGTTCGCCCTCTGAAAGATCCCACATGATTCAGCAAATGTATTTTGGACAGAAAAGGTCCATTATGGCTGTGGTTTTAATGTAAATAGGGGACACAAGTCTGCGAGGAAAATGGAAGGTGATGATGTGAGTGGGGAACATTTGGTACCAAATTCTAGTTCTGCTTATTAAAGCTCCATCACTGCTGGGACCTCGTGTTTACAAACAGGGGAGAGCAGTTCGGGGATGTGAAGGTCAAAGGCATCCTTAACAGCAATGACCCTGAGAATGGGAGAGCTCGGGATCCCGAGGGGAGGGAGCAGGACAAAAGGCAGGATCACAACCTGAAAAATATCACAGTGGGGAAAAGAAGTCTCTCATGTTCTTGGGCTCTTTCCTTGGTGTATTGTCTTTCAGAAGGGTAACTTTTCTCATCTAGTCTTCTTAGTCATACTTCAGAAGAAGTATGATAAAGCAGAATGTGTTGCTTTCATGTTGTGTCCTAACACATCTGTGTCATGATGGAGGCATTCAAGACTGGGGGAATTCATCCTTGCTTAAATAGCAAAAGCCTTGCTTGTAGGCCTTGCATCTTTTTCCTCAGAATGGAAATTTATCCCAAATTATACATTCTTACATTTAAGAATGTCTAGAACAAGATGTTCTTACAACATAAAAACAAATAAGGACATTTAATATCCAAAGGATTTGGAACTGAATTCAATAAATGTAATATGGATTGAAAAGGGGTGTTAATGTCACTTGTTTTGCAGTATTATAGAAACGAAGAATTAAACTTCTAAGTTTATCCCCTTCAATTGCATTTCTTTAAGCTTTGTTAGAAGTTTATGATGATGTTAGGAAATGAGTTTTATGATACTGTTGTCCTAGTGATTTAGGAACTCAATTCAGTGTCACCAAAGCCGTGGTAAGCTGCAGGCTGTGCCACAGTCTCATTAGGCAGGGTTTTCTCCAGCCCTCAGCTGTCAGCAGCAGCAGCCAGGGTAGGGATGGGCACTAGACAGAGGACAACTTGAGGGTATTTCTTCAACCAAATTTTATCTCTTCTCACTGTAATTATCCCACACAACCCCTTATATTGCTTCCTGGAGAAGACCAATCTCCCTTCTTTGCATCCTATTTTTTCTCTTTTGTTTCTAAGTAACACTAATTTAGCCCCAGAATACCTGTCTCATGCTGGCCAATGCACATTTCCTGATGATGGTGATGCCTAAGAGTAGCAACAGCATATGAATACTGATAGCAGGAAATGTCAGACACCAGAACTGTCTCATATTTGTTTTAACTTGTTTCTGTAACTGTTAAATGTTGTCATCTTGTACTTGTCCCAAGCTGCTGTATTAGACAACTCAGGCATCTTGAAGCTGCAGATAAGGAGGGGATATGAGAGTCAAGATGCACATCTTGACTGCCAGGGAGTATAATAACTTGTACTTAGAGCTATTTACATGTGTGGCATGATGTTTAGAGTGGAGAAGTTGTTTGTACTGTACTGAGTTACTATAAATACAAATAGGCTCTGAATTGCACATTAGTGTGAGTTAAGCATTTAAGGTCTGTGAGGTGATACAAACAAATAGGAGAAAACTTCTCTGCTTGAAGAAGAGCAATATATTGGGACTAACCCTTTGTAAAAACATTTTTCTTTGTAATATTTTGTGGAGAGCTCTGAACTGAGATAGGTTCATTTGTTAAAGAGAGAGCATTGTGACAACAGATTTAAATATTACCCACGGCCCTTCATAGGAGATCTAAGGAAAGAGAACAGCTTTTTTTAAGGCAAAAGAGCTTTGCTAACCCTGTGAGGAGTGTCCTCCTGTGTCCTGCTGTTCCTTAAGTTGTACTGTTGCTGCAGTGCTACTTAGGCTCCCCTCTGCCAAGGGGTTTAAAGCTGTGAAAGGCTGTAGAGTATTTGTTTGGTTTGCAACAGACAAAAGGTATCACCTATTTTTTGGATGTATTGGTAGGTAGGTTTGATTTTAATACTCCATTTTGGTTTTGGAGCAGAGCAAACCATTGTTGTTTTCAGTTTATCATAAAGAATTTGAATGTGTTTAATTTTATTTTTTTTTTTTTCAAATGTGCAATCTAAGCCAATGGAGTTCTGGAATTATTTTGGAGGCAATCCAGTTGTTGCTTTGCTGCACAAGGTTTCTGGTAAAGCATATTAAATGCTCCTCAGGAGTGGGGGAGGTCAGCACAAGCACTGCTCAAATGGAATTTCCAATACATTTGGGAGAAATGGGGGGAATAATGGGGAGAGTGGTGAGAAATTTGCATATACACTGCTAGTGTGAGGTGCCTGTATCCAATCAGCTTCTCTGTGATTTAGGGCTCCATTTTTCTGAGAATTTAGTTTTATTTTGCAGCTCAGGGAAAGCCAGGATTGTTGGGTTCTTCTTGGATTGTTGCCAAGAGTGCAAGGAACCTTTTTGTGAAGTTACTGATGTAAATTCAATATATCTTTCAGCTTTTGAGCTCTTTGGAAGAAGCATGAGGACATAGGATATCTAGAAAAAATTACTGTGCTACTGAAGTATGATATATGGTAATTCAGGCATGTTATTTAATCTTGTAGAAAGGAAAAGCTTGTAGCAGCATCTCTGTTTATCTTGTACAGGCTTTGTTTTGTTGTTTTTTCTCTGCTTCTGCATCCTTTATTGATGTTACATCATTCTTTTTACTGCTTAAGTTCTTCCCTTGTCACATATCAGTATATTAAGCTATTTTACTCATTTTCAATGGCAAAAGTCTGAAGAACTTGTTTTTTCTGTCACTCTGATTTACTGGGCTTTATTACACACTGTAAATCGAAATGCCCTCTGCGAATACAGTAGAGAATCAATTTAGATAGATTTTTTATTGGAGTAAATAATTTTGGTTTGAAGCTAAAAGCTATGAATATTCATAAGACAAAATAAATACAATTCATGATAATGCATCCTTATGAATAGAGAACTAATAAATAGAAACTTTCAGGATAGAAAAATGAAAATAAACCTGAACTGAGATGCCTTTCTCAGTCTTTATTTGGAAGACTAGTGCTGCTTCTTGGACTTGATGATCGTAGAGGTCTTTTCCAACCTTAACATTTCTGTGATCCAGTGACTCTGAGTGTTTAATGGTGTCCTGTCAGAGAGGGGTGAGCTCAAACCCAGCCTCTTCTGAAAACCCCAGGGTCATACCTCAACCCTTAGTGAATGGAGTTTGTAGTTTTAATTAGGAGAATTTGTAATTTATTAACTTTATTCTTGCTTGATGTTATTTTCTCTTATTTGTTGTCTGTATATTTTAACTGTTTTTAAAGTCCATTTTAGTTCTGTAATCCAAGAGGACCAGCTGTCTAGGCACATATGGAGAACTGATGAATATGTGCAAGTATTAATTGTGTTCTCAAATTGCTTTTTCTGTGGGTGCCAGTCAGGACACCTGTGTACTGTCCGCATCTCCCACACAAATTTTTACTCTTCAATTCCTTTGAATTGAATTGAATCCTTCCTCTGTTTTGAGACAACTTTGAATTGACCTGTAGTCTGACCTTTATTGATCAACAGGCCCTTGATGAATGCTCTCTAATTTGATAGTGATGTTTAAGGTTTGCATAGTAATAATATTACAGATTTTGAGTAAGACTAAACTATAAATGTTTTAAAAATCTTTGCATTTCAACAGAGTTTTAATATGAAGTAATTTGCCTAATTAAAATCATCCGGACAAAACTGAGAAGAAAGGCAGGATTTTTTCTGTTGTTTGTAGCTTTAGTATTTCCTTTCATGTGCTGATGGTGCTTGCAGGCTTTAATATCTAATGTAGATACCAAAATCCATAACAAGGAACCTGGGGAAAGCTACTCACTTGCTTTTATAAGGAAAATAATTTTTTGCGCCCTTCTCCCCCATTACAGCTTACAGCAGTTTTATAGGAAATGTCTTAAGGGACTGCTCTTGAGAGAGGCAAAATCCTGACTTTACAGTGGTGGTAAATGAAGTCATGGTAACAAAATGACTATAAATAGGTCGTCATCTGCTGTAATATACCAGTCTGTTATATATTTTCGTGTTATGTGGCATTTATTTAGAGAAGAATGGCAGAGGCAGCCGCAGTGTCTCGGAGGCACCTGAGGGGTGGGAGCGGGGCCTGCTTTGTGCTCGGTGCCTTGGGCTTTGTGGCCCAGGGGCGCCGGCCCGAGCTCCTGGGCAGGGTGCTGGACATGGGTGGAGCTGAGGGAAAAGAACAATTCCAGCTGCTTCCACAGGGCCGAGCTGGGGCGGCCTCTGGGACAGGAGCTTTGGGGCAGGGAGATGAGGGGGAAAGGGGAGAAGCAGACACTGGAGCCGAGCAGGGGGAGGGGAACAGGCCGCGGAGCTGGGATCTGTGCTGGGATCCACACTGGGATGGATCCACGCTGGGATCCACACTGGGATCAGCACTGGCATCTGTGTGGGCAGAACCCACCCTGGCACAGGAGAAAGCTGTGAGGAGGAGGGAGGAGCTGCCATGGACCGACCCCTCCATTCTCCTGCCACTATGGGATAGAAGTGATTCTGTGAAGGATGGAGGAGTAAAGGGAAAAATGTTTGGCTTGGGAAGGAGGTGCTTGAGGACAAGGGTTCTTTGTGTCTTTGTATCTCACTGCCCAACTCTAGTGGAATTGGCAATAAATAAATTCCTGCAAGGGAGGTCTGTTTGTCTGGGATGCTGGTCAGTGAGTCTTCATTCCAACCCACAAATATTGTTATTTCCTCCTCCTGCCCCAGCCTGTTATAGACAGCCATCTTTCCAAACCCATCTTTTGGCTTTTGAACTCCACAGAGTTAATATGGAGCCATAAAAAGAAAATATTGCCGAATTCCACTTTTTGATGCATAGCTGCACATCTGAAGAGTATCCAAACATTGATTAGCGTGACTTGTTAGTTATAATGGATCAAAGAAATATAGCAAATGGTTTTGTGTCTGGGGATATTAAAATCAGGCAACAGGACGTGTTAGAGGACTTGTGCTGTTTGTGACATGAGTCCCAATTCATTAAAGCCATCCAGGTTCCTTGTTTGTGTCTCATTTGAATTATTACTATAAAAGTTCTGCAGAAATAATTTTATATTCCAGATTTGACAAATATGTTTATAAATATGCACACAGCAGATCATTCTGGATGGACTAATAAAGTTCTTGCTTGGGAGCTTGTGATAAAGCCAGCTGAAAAAATTAGAGGTTAGAAATTGTATGAAAATTAACTGTGAAACAGAATGAATGCTTACACATCCAACTGACACATCTTTTATTTAACTGCTAACAAAATGATAAAGTTTCAGGTTTATTTATGGTGCTACTCTTGACTAAAATTGAAGGATTTTAATACTTAAAATTAGGGAGAGGGGGTTTCTGTAAATGCGGTGTCTGGGGCCATCTGGTTTACAGGTTTTTTTACACAGGGATAGGAATCCTGATTAACTTAGCTTAGTGTTGAATTTTGAGGGTTTTTTTTTAATCTTGAAAGAGAGAAGTCATTAAAACGTGAATATCTCCTTCCTTCCTTCTCTCCCAAATGAAGCTCATTAGTCCCTGGGCTCTGTAGTGTGAGGAGGGATGTTAGAAACCGATTTTTGTTTGCGTCAAACTCCCTTCTGCCTGCAAGCCTGGAATTAAGCCACTTTCAACTCTGTTCTAGCTCTTCTCTCTCGTGAGCTTTTTCCTTCATTATCATGGATCTTGCATCTATGGTTCTTCACAAGACTTTCCCTGAGATCACAGCCACAGCTCTGCTGGCTTCCACCTTCTTTTATTCCCTTCCTTCCCTGGACCTTGGATTTTCTGGAAGGACACCCTGTGTTTAGCTCTCTCTCAATACTTGTGCATTCAGCTTAAAGCAGGCAAAACACTTGTGTTCTGTAGTCTCCTTTATTTGTATTTAAAGTACTTCTGATACTACTGTATAAAATTACTGTTTAAAACAAACATAACCATAGAACATACTGTAATTTAACCAGCATGTGTTCTGGACCTGACTGCTTTGATAACCTTGAACCATTATTAGGGGAGTGAGAAAGTGGCTCTCTTAGCAGGTTTATTTGGGAAGTCTGAATATGATGCTTTGGGGCCTGATTCTTATGGTAGTTCCATTCCCAACTGTTTTGTTATTAAAATATACCTTATTTACTTTTTTGATACTTCTAAACTAAATTGTTTTCATCTTGTGTTTTAAAAAAGTGACAATCTTTTCTTGTTCACATAAATAACATATAAAAATGGACATTTCCTATACCATAAAAATGGACATTTCCCATACCTACTGTCATTGTCAGCTTATGTAGGATTTACTTGTGACCACATTTAGTAGTAAAACCTAAACAAAATTGAGTAATTTTATATTTAACAGTTATGCATGATTACCTTCCTTGCATAAATATTTTCAGCCCCAGAAATTTATGTCTTTCTGTTAGGTCTGATGTCTGTTTTGCTTTCTTTCAAGCAGAACCAAAACCAGTGATGATGCAGAGTTGAAGTATTGTGCATATTTTCATCTTAAAATTGTTAGATAGGAACAACTGATGACGCCATCTGTGCTTAACCTGCTTCAGGAAAACAGATGTGTAATCAGGTTCAGAGAAATTAAAAAAATGCTGATCAAAATGGATTGCATTGATGTCTGTTTTCCTAAGTCATGCAAATCTAGTGGTCTTATAGGGAAACAAATTCAAGTAGGTGGAATTTATTTTTTCATCTCATCTCAGCTATTTTTGGTAAACAAGTGAAAACCACTTGTTCTAATAATGTGTTGCAACAGAAAGCACTTATGTTTCTGTTTGTGGATGCTCCTATATCAGATGTAGTCTTGGTAGATGCAGGTGTCTTTATTTAGGGGGCTTTTATAACCCTCTCATGTACAAGCAGACGTGATCAAGGCAGTGCCAGCTGATGAAGTCTCCATGTCAGTCCATCTACTCCCTATTTTCCCAAGTGAGATTCAAACACTTCAGGCTTAGCAAAGCAGCGGGAATGGAGCTCAGCTGTTCAAAAAACAGCATCCAGCTGCATCAGGAGATCTTGTTTTCCTTCTTGGGCTCTTCCTTCATGGCACATTGGCTGGTTTTTGCACTATTGCAGACTGACAGTGTGGAGATGAGCCCCCTTGACACACACTCCTGGCCCAGCACAGAGTGCAGTAGTTTGGACACGTGTCCTTATTTTATCTTATCTTATGGGTGCCCTTGGTTGTTGGTCACAAACTTTCCTTTTTGGGGAATTCACATACAGTTATTTCCTGAAGGGGAAAAAAAGTATTTCTTTTGTCTTCTGTTCTTCTGTCTGGTCTTGGGAGATTTGGTTTTGGTGAAGAGGTTTGTTTTTTTCCCTATAGTTAAGTAATACCAGTTCTTTTGGAAAGGATCACAGTGTTGTGTAAGTTTTTGGGGGTATTTTCTGTTTATTTGTCTTTACTGATGGTGGTGGTGTGGGGATTTTTATATTATCTATGGTAATTTTTGTCTTTCATAGTAGTTTTCCTGGTGGATTTTATTATTAATTGCTTTAGTCTTTTTTAGAGTGCCAGGTGGTGAATTTTCACACACACCCCCCCTCCCAATACCTGGCTGAATTTTAGTAAATGGAATATCACAAATAATTAAAAAATGCTTTTTTTGTTGTGGTGACTCATTGTTCCTGACTGCTCAGAGCCATTCAGTTAGCTGCTGACAGAAGTAAGCTTTTTCACCTCTCTATCACTTGAAATCTAAAATTTTACATTTACTGTATGATTGGAATAAGCAATTCCTGCTGTGCCTAATGAATCCTCTTATTTAGCATTAGGTTCCATCAGAAAATGGGCATCTTAGCAGATTGAGCCTAAACCTCAGAAAAAAGTAGTTATTTAGTATGAATTGCATCAGTTAACACTACTTTTTGATGTAAATATTTTAAGGCTCATAAAAACTGGATTGATGTTCCTCTAGGGTAATTAAATGAAAATTGGGTAACTTATTAATCTCTTTCTCTCTGTCTCTCTCTCTCTCTCTTTTTCTCACACTTTGTCTTTCCAAACTTATTCTCTCCCTCTCTCTTTCTTTCCCCTGCTTTTTTCCCCCTCCCTGCCTCTCTTTTTCTCTCTCCCTCCTTCCCTCTCCTCCCAAAAATGTGCCTTTACAGAAACATAAGGTAGATCTGTTCTACAAGCTGCGGCATGTGATGAATGAGCTCATTGACCTCCGCAGGCAGCTGCTCTCGGGCCACCTGACCCAGGATCAGGTGCGAGAGGTCAAGAGACACCTCACAGTGAGGCTGGACTGGGGCAATGAGTAAGTACTGGCTCCTGTTTCTTCTCATTCTTCTCAAGTAACTTTTATTAACAAAAAAAAACCCCACACAACGTTTTCTTTCCAATAGTATTTGTGCACAGGGAGAACTTGGGATTATTTGAAAATCAAGTATAAGTTTTTACAGTGAGTTTATTGACTTCTACAGTGAGTTTTGCTCTTGGTGTGAAATGAGCTGTTTACCAGTAGGCTTCTCCTAGGGCTTCCTGCCCTTATAAAAGGATTAGGTCACTTCACTTACTTGGTATCAACCTAAAGATTATTAGGCCTGGGAGGATGTGTTCAGAGGTACTTAAAACTCATTTTTTTTCCATTGAGGAAGTATTTTAATGGTTGCTGCAAAAAGTAGAGAATCTCACAGTTAACCAGGGACACTGGAGCTGAGGCTGTGATATTTAAACTTTGTATCATGATACTTCTCAGAGGTTTAGAGTCTCCTTGGTCAGCTTCTTGGTGATTTTGTGGAGAGGTTATTTTAAAGGCAAAGACAGCTGCAGTTCATTCACACAGAAATGATCATAAATTGCCATTAGAGAGAGTTCAGCCCTTGGCCAGACTTTTGTGTCCTGGGCTGTGGATCAGACAGGTAAGTTGTGCATGACACACATGACATTCTCAGACAAACAGCAACTACTGTCCCACTGGGAGTGGAGTTAGTGCTAATGAGCATGTGGGAGTGGGGAAAAGTCCTGTAAGTTGACAACTAAGGAGAAAATGCAGTGTTTTTCACGAAGCTATGTTTGTTTGATTGTGTTTCTTGGCCACCTACCTCAAAACCTCCTCTGAGGGATATACCTGAACACCCTGATGGTTTAGCAGCCCCCTTGCTGCACTTTGTTTCTCTCTTGTTGAAGGATAGCTCTGAAGGACATAGACCAATAGATTGCATCAAGTCTTTCTGCAGTGCAGAATTGCAGATATTTTCCGTTCTTATTCCCAGTAGAATAAATGGGGAACCAAGAGACTGTTTCTGAGCATTATGCCTGCCTGGTTTTGCTCAGAGTTTATGGATCAAATTAGCAACAGGAAGCTGCAAAAATGCTGTGAGGGAAAAAAGATGAGGAGAACAGACAGCAGTGCAGCAGTGAAGAGAATAGGTTGTTTCATTAGGTGCCTATAGACCCTTTTTGATGTAAAACCTTTAAATAGGAGTGTAATTCAGACTATAAAGGTAAATCTAATGTATGACAATTATGGAGAAGCATCAGTGAAATCAGTAAATACATGCATGATTATATTCACCAACTCAAGATGCTTGTTTAAGAAAAATAAATTCTGTTTCTTACTACAGGTATTGAACTCCCTAGAGAAAGAGATGCATGATATTAAAGATACAAGCAGTATTTAAATATAAATATCTGGGACTTTGGGGGTATTTCTGCAACATCACTCTTTTCCACAGAATTTCTGGAAGAGTTCTGCCACTTTCTTCTATCCTCCCTCTGAGTTTTATCATGAAACTTACAACCACCTGTGTTAATCTGGTAAAACACCAGTGACTTTCATAGACATATTCACATAGTACTGCCCTTTCTCAAGTAGTATAATAGTGTTAATTGCTGTTCTGTCATACTTGAGATTTGCAAATAAAATAAATGAAAAACATTGTTACTAATATTGTCTGAGAAGACTGAGTTCCCTGCAGTTTGAGCAGGGCTGTAATTACTCAAGACAGTACAATTCCATTGCCATGAAGCTTTCAGGAAATAGTAATCTTACACATCTAATATATAACATGTTTGTTTAATTTATCCTGACCTTGATCATCTATGAATTGTATTATTTGGGAAGGAGTGATGCAAACATGAAAGTCATACTTGTTGTCATCACAAATTAGGGATTTTTTTTCACTTTGTTAAACTGGTACCATTTTCTCTTAAATACACTGGCAGTGGCTCTGAAAGTTGCCTCTTGGGTCCTGGTAGGAGCTGCTGGAAATCAAGGGACAGATACACTCTTTGGATAAATAGCTACAGATTTCTTTTTTTTGTGAAAGAATTCATTTAGAGTGTTTTCAGGCATTCAGTTTGGTAAGTTTTGTGTGCTTACTGTGAATATTAAGAAGTTTTGCTTTGTAGTTTGGCCCATTAAAATGTGGGAATATTATTTTTCAGTTATTGCTGTTAACCCCCTGTATTGTTGCTGATCATTCTTCTAACACAATACTGATTGCCCCTTCCCATAGCAATTCCATTTTTTGTTGCTTACACATTCTTTCTGTCCTGTACAAAAGAAAGATCCTGGACTCATCCTTTTTTTCATTCATTCATTTGTGCTTTCTTCCTTGTTCCACTCACCCCCAGGTAGTTTAGGTTTGTACACATGCAGGGCTGCTACAGAGGTTTTTGTATTTCCCAATCAGAATTTGGGAAATACACCAAAGATACCTTAAGATCAGTGCCTTGCTGATTTTAGACTTGCACTTTTAAGCATCTCTCTGTGTATTTTTGCACAGTCAAAATCTTATCTGCTGTTTTCTTCCCTGCTTATCTTGCTTGGATTTATACAGAATATTGCAAATACTTCTGCTTTCTAGCAATGTTTCACTCTGATGCAATTGGCCATAATATTGATCTATGGAAGTGTGAAATGCTATTGGAAGTGTCCAATGGTCTGTGAACAGCAAGGGAAAAGTTGTAAAGCAGGAAATAAACATTAAAAAGCTGAAGTCTGCTATTTATCATCTCATTTAAGTCATATTATAAAGTTGAATCTTCAGTTCTTGATCTCATTTTCTGTCATGTTTCAAGTAAAACAGTTACTTCATTTTGAAATTTTTGTTTAGGGTTTTGCTTCTACGTGAATGGATGAGTCTTTCAGCTTTTACTATTGCTTAGAATGGGAAACCAGAATGCAGCTTTTTTGCTGATGAAGAGCTGTTTCATTGTAGAGACTTTTGCACCAAAAACAGAGCTGCTATTTGAAATGTGAATCCTCTGCTTCTGCTTCAGTGCCAAAAGCTAATTGCAGCAGTATGTGCAATACCTTGTGTGCCAGAAAGGCAGATGAAGCTTTCTTCAAAGTAATTCAACTTGAAAATCAGAGGTCATCTCACCTGATCTTCAGAATCTGATTCTTTCAGATTGATGTAGCACCTGTCAGGAGATTACCAGGAAGCATCCAGGTCTCCTTGCATACTTAGGGAAGACATTTCCTTTCCTATAAATGTGGAATATATATTCTGTGTTTAGGGTGAGAAACAGAGTAAGGAGGGGGAGCCACCAATACCTTGATATTTTTGACAGACAAAAGCCATAAACAAGATGAGTTTGTAGGCTTGTATTACTTTTTAGTCAAAGGTTATTCTTTTCTCCTGTAAAATGTTATTAAAATCATTGCATTAAAAGAAATCTTCCAAATAGTTGCCATAAATTCTGCACAGAAAGATCCACAGGTAACCAAAAGGTACAAATGAGTGTTTAAAAAGAAAAACAAAGGGCAAAATATTAGCAATAAATCTTTTACACTGTCATACAAAGAAAATGAAACACACTTTTAAGGTCATGGTTTTTCTCTTGCCTCAGAATTGCAGTTGAAAAGCCGCAGCAGTTGGTTAGTACCTACTAACTACTGACATCCATAACTGTGGAAGGCAGGAATTGTGTGATCCAGTGAAGTCAGCACAGTCTTGAATTTCAAAAAGCCCTAAATTTCAGTGCTCACACTCTTAGATTATTTTGGGGCTTGGAGTGATTTATCCTCTTGTCATATTATTGTGACATAAAAGGAATAAGAATGACCTTTTTGGTAGTGTCGTAACAATTAGCTTAAAGTTAGTAGAATGCATCTGGAGTTAAGAATTAAAAGTACAGATGGTACCTGTTTGGAGAATTAAAGGCAGTTTTATTGCAGTAGCTGTCATTACATCAAAGGAGATCAAAATAGGAGTGACCAGCTTAAATAACCATGAAGAAATGGCATTAAGCATTGCAAGAAGAGCAGCTGCCATTTCTGTCTGAATGTACAACATCTTTCCCTGTCCTGAATATGCTTGGAGTAATGATTGAGTTGGGATTAAAGGCATAAGGAACTTTACTGAAAGTCAATCTTTGAGGAAAATCTGACTAACCTCTCTCTCTAGCCTGATACTGCCATGCTCAGAGGTATTTTCTACAATTCCCTTTTATCAGTTCCTAAGGTTATTTACCTTCATCTCATCAACTTCATTATAGGAAATAATTTCCTGTGTAGCATTACATCAGTACTTTACTAATTTCTATGTAGATTGCAGCCTCTGCAGTTTTTTGTATAACTTAATTCTGTCAAAGAAAATCATCAGGTTGTATTAGCAGTCTCATTTTGACAAACATGGTTTTTTCATGTATTTAATTTTCTGTGGATTTCTGTATTGTATTTCCTCCAAAGTCTATATTAAAGTCTGTACATAGTTTATGTGAATCACTGCCAGGATCATTTTCTTTCCCTTCACCATCTTCATATGTGTAAGAGAAATACAAATGGTATTGAGGCTTTGATATACTGAGAGAAGGAATACAAGAAAAAATGGTGGCTGCAAAATTAAAGCTGGAAAGGTTGAAGTAAAGAGGACATTTTTGGAGCAGAGGTGATGAGATCTTGCACCCACAGATGTGATGAGCTCTCCCAATCTGTTCTTCAAGACTGAGTTTGCATCTGAAAGGTTTTATTCTTTTTTTTTAAAGTCAAATGACATCTTTTTGCAAGTTTTTTCTAGGTAAAGTTGTCCTGACTTGTGATTTTATGAATTCTAAATGCTGTAGTGTATGTATTATAAATAAATGAACGTACTAGAAATTAGGACTATTCTTAAAAATTACCATTAAAGCCAAGCTGATTTTTTCTAGAAGCCCAGGTAACCTTGAGTTCTGTGTTCATCCCTTTCACTATTAAAAAGCCCTGTATTTTTGGCAGTTGGCTTGATTTCATATTGAGAGAAAATTATCTAGAGATTTTAGGTGGTGGATTTTAAAAATTTTTATCCCCTAAAGAAAGGAAAATTGTGAAGATTTTTATGTAGAAGAGGAAGAATGTCTAAATGCCAGCTGAAGTATCCCAAACAGATGCAATCAAGAGGTAATTGATAGGCTTGGGGATATTTTGTGGGTATACTTGGGAAATATTTCTGAAGGGCAGTTCGGTGTGAAGGCAGAATAAAAGAGCACGAGAATCTGCTTGTAAAAGAAAGTATTGTGGAGACAGGAACTGTCAAATAAACAAACCAGCACATTATGTAATTTTTATGCATGCTCTGTTTTGGAGAAATACTGCCTGGCAGCTGGGGCTCTTCTGTTCCTCCAGTGCTTGATAATAGAGAGGGAAAGTGGGCCACTGACTGCCATTGCCATCTCAAGCATTATGTTGTCAGTCCTTCACAGGCAAAAAAATAATTGATACAAATTGAGTGTACAAACCTGAGCTTCCACCTGCACAGTAAATGGCTGCACGTTTGTGCTCCAGCCAAGACACCCTTATTTGCTGGGAGCAAGTGTTGTGCAGGATTAACATAGTATTAGAGAATGAGAATCTTCTGGGCTGAAAATCCACGGTGTTAAGGGATTTAACTAAAAATAGGGTATTAGATAAGTTTCACAGGGATGCTGCTGCAGTTGTGTTGAACATTATTAAGCAGAAGATCATGTTCTGAGTAATGAGTGCAGGCACTGCTTCACCCCAGCACTCCAGAGAGCTGAAATGATGTGAACAGAACCTCATCAGGCTGGGATTGGCTTGGCCAGGTTTTCCTGGGGAACTCAAAAACAGTTCCATGACTGTCCTGGAGCTGCAGTGCACACACGATGGCTTTGGTAGCCTCAGTAGGGAATAATTTGTTCATATCTGTGTGCTGAGGGGAAATTCTGTTATCAGTGTACTTTAGGGGTGGGAGTGTGCACACATGTGAATGAACAGGGTGTTTGGGAGGTTGTTTAGATACTCACATTCAGGAAAGCTTCTGTGAATGAATTTGATGAGCATTGACCTTTTTTTTTTTTTAAAAAAAAAAAGGCTTTGCAGTGATCTCTGACTGATTTTACCAGTTTTTTGTGTTATATTTTTTGATTTTCTGTGATAAGTAGGCTCAACTGGCAGCTGTGGGTAAGGATTACCTAGTGTGTCCTTATTTTAATCTTTTTTCATTTGGTAAATAGATGCAGTCATTTTCATCATTGCAGCTGCAGTTTTCAGATACTGCTCCTGGGCCACAGATAACTTGTGTTTGATAGTTTTAACCAAAACAAAGTGTGAAACCATGACTTGCACAATGTAGCATTAGAATTTAGTATTTGACATGAAAGTGCATTGAAGAAGGAAAGCTGCTCCCTTTTTTCTATTGAAAATATAATTGATTTGAGCAAAGAACTGAGAACGTGGAAATTCCAGTAGGGTTTTTCAGTGACCATATAGTGCTGCCAGGGCAAGTGAACAGGGCTGAGCTGTATTTTGGAAATGTATTGGTTTAGGGATATAAATAAAGAAGGAAAACAGACTTATGCAAAGTTTCAACAAAAGAATTACAGAGTTTGGAAACTTGTGGATAACATTTAAAAGCACCATGGTGAGCAAAGGTAGCTGAGCTTCCTCCAAACCACTGGTTCTCCCCAGCTGTTGTTCTAAGCCAATTGCTCAGAAAGAGACACTGGATTGCCTGGAGCCTTCTGTTATTGCTCCACACAATTACTCTAAAGTACCAGAGAGGTTTTTCTCAATAAAATTTTTCATCTGCCATCAGGAACAAGTCTGTGCAGAATGTTTCCCTCTCTGATTACAAAATTAAATTGACTTTTGCTTTTCTTTTATAGTTCGTGACAGGAGTGCCAAGGTAGTTCGTGAGGGCACCTCTTCTGAAATTTTGATTTTTTTTCTTTAAGACTGTTAAGAATTTCAATATAAAATGTCTAGAAGTGAAGTATCAAAGTTACATAAGGCAAAAGCAAGAAAATGTTTTATTCATGTGTTGGATTTTTTAAAAATGTACTCTACTGTGTGTTTAGTGTAGCTTTTCATTGTAATGCTCAGAACTCTGTGCCTCAGAAACTGAAGATCTATGGAGCAAAACTTGGGGTTTGTCACCTTTAAGGTTGTCTTGTTCTCCAGTCTACAGTTATTAATTAATCATTAATGGTTTGCATTTATTTGTCTGGATAAAAAATATCTCATTCTGTCTGCTAATGCTGTGAAGTGTGACCTGAACTGCCTTCTCTACAGCTGAATTCCTTACCTAGTCATCTTTGCACTGGTGTTTTTTTAAATCAATTTATATATTTGATTTGAGCCAAAATATTATTTCTGTTTGGAATACTTAAAAATATTCTGCGTGTTACAAATACAGATTAGGATTATTGTTACTGCAGTTACTGTTTATTACTAACAACAAATATTATGTTTACATGGGGGTTCAGTTTTATGAACACCAGGAATATCAAAGCAGCTTCCCAAGGCTCAGGATCTGTTGGCACATTTGAACATTAATGGAAGTTTTTCATTATGTAGTGAAGGATCTTACTCAAATACTTCAGCAGCAACCAGAGTATGAACTTTATTTGTCTGCTACAATTGCTTGTATAAAATTACCTTGTTTTGGGCACTGCACCAACATATTGGCCAAAAGCTTCCCCTGCATTATTTGCCAGAGCTCCACTGAAGTCAGGGAAGAAGTAGTAAGTTTGTAGTGGGATTTTTAAAACTTTGCATTAGGATTTTCTTTAGAATTGTTCAGTGGTTGACAACTGCAGTAAGACTGGAATAGTTGGGTATTTCTGTGTCCCTGCCCTGGAGGAGGCACGTGCAGGAGGTGCTGCTGAGCATTCCTGTGCCACACTGACACTGCTCCTTCCTTCTCTTGCAGACATTTGGGCCTTGACTTAGTTCCACGGAAGGACTTTGAGGTTGTGGATTCAGATCAGATCAGTGTTTCAGACCTCTATAAAATGGTAAGAAATTCTGTGGGAGATTCCTTTGAGATTTTACTGTGGGAGGGAAATAGGGGAAAATTGTTTTGTTCTTTACTCTTACATGTTTTCTTGTTTCAAATGGTGTTACAAGTTAAACATGTTTTTCATTTGCACCCTGACCACCAGAACAGTGTCTCCTGTACCCTAAGCCTTGGCATGCTTTGATACATTTTAATTTCAATTTACAAAGTAACATGGTATTAACTCTGGGAAGGTTCTCTGAGTCCAGAAAGTCGGTGAGAGCAGTTATTTGAGCAGATTTGCAGTGAAAAGTCTGGGTTAGTGGTTGCATTGATAATAAACATCTTTGCCCTGTTACAAAGACTTTTTGAGCTCACAAGAAAAGCATAATTTAAGCAAAACTAATCCTTGAACATTAAGGCCATCCCTGTTGTATGTCAGTGCTCCTTAGAAAGCATGGAGTGCATTTGAATATTTGGATTTTCAGGTGAAGTACACTTTATTGCAAGTTTGTCATTATTAGTCACTTGTACAGTTCTATTTATACATAATGAAGTTGAAGTTGTTTTGAAAATGTGAATTGTGCCATTAATGAACTGTAAAGCCACTGATGCATTTTACAACTTAACTGTGTTTGCATTCTCTGTTAGTAGGACTAATACAGATAATTTTGGTTTAAATTGTGATGTAACTGTACAGGGAAAAACATGGAAAATTCAGGAAAGTGAATGAAAACCCTTCCTCAGATGCTGTTTTATCAAAAAAAAAAAAAAGCCAAATAAAAACGCCTCAGCAATAATTTTATACAACTTCTTCACTTAATAGCTTTCAAAGAAAATTGTTGTTTTCTATGTAATGTTGTTACAGTGTCACTCACTTCTAGGAAGCTTTTAATCTCCTTGTAAAACAGTTTGGACTTTCAGCTATTTAAGATTAGGGGCAGAGAGTTCCATGGTTTGGTGATGGGTTTGGTGTGTACAATGTGACTTTTCCTGCTCCTGTGGATTATTTGCACCATGTAACAGTGGATTTAATGGAAAGAAGAATTATTGCATAAGAAATAGGAAAGTACACGAGTTTATCGTGCTAATTTTTAAAGTATGTTCCTACTTTGCTGTGGTCTGAGGAGAATTTGGTGCCAGTACAGAGTTTTCCTTCAGTATAGTGTGGAAATAACTTGGTAGCAAATTCCATCAATGAAGACTCGGGCTGTGAGATTCGTTGCTAATTAAGGATTGGTTTATTACTCTGAGGTTTATTCTGCACATTTTTTTACTCTGAATACTTGGAGTATTGCAAATAGGCAATATTTCTTGTCAGAGCAGGCTGATTATGTCACCCCCTAGTCCTGTGACTGTCTCTGTGCTGCTCCATCCTGGGCAGGGCTCAGGACAGCACCATTACTCCCTTCACACTTGACTGCTGCTGGAGTCTGTAGATGCAAGAGGACAGTGCTGTCTAATCACATCTCTTCACGGTCAGGAGGCACTTTCAGGAACCAAAGCAGCTAAAATCCTGCTACTTTTTTTTAATTTAAATATAGTAAAAAATGAAGGAAGGGTGTGTTGGTGACTTAGGTTGTTCTAGGGTTATTTTAATGTGGTCTGAGGATTGTTTTTTATTATTTAGCAAAAACACAGAGAGGGAATCTTCCTTACTTGTGGTGAAATGGATACTCAAATGAGCAATGAAGTTTTACATCATAAAATAATCCTGCAAGAATAGTTGCAAGAGCCAAATAACTCTTATATTTTCAGGATTGTAGGATGTTAAATGTAACATCAAAAACACTCATTAGCAGAGAAATGGGTGAGGTAATATATCAGATTTTTTTCTCTGTGACAACAGAGATTCAAGCATTTTTTACTCAGTCATTAGACTTAGCACTTCTCTTCTTGATAAATTGTAAGTTGTTAAATTTGAACCTCTGTTTAGCTCTTGTGTTTCATTG
This sequence comes from Parus major, assembly GCF_001522545.3. Classification (NCBI taxonomy): domain Eukaryota; kingdom Metazoa; phylum Chordata; class Aves; order Passeriformes; family Paridae; genus Parus; species Parus major. Next base: position 4,110,718 of record NC_031781.1, on the reverse strand, counting down.
CTAAGTGTGTCTGTGACTGCTGGGTGATGCTGTATGCTTCTCTTTGGCAGAACTCTTGTGCTCTGAGGCCTTGCACATCCTGCTTCTCCACGTTACTCATTCTGAAGCTAAATGCCAATGGCTGCAGGATGCAGAGCATTTGTCAGGAATTGTTGCTTTGCTCCTGAAGAAAAGCAAATTGCCCTTTCCCTATGACAATGTTTGTGACTATAACCAATATGACAGAACACTTTTTAAAAATACATATTACTTTTGAATGGTGGGAAAATATGTTCTCAGAATTCTGCCACAGAGCTCAGTACTGGAGTTGCCACTGGATTGAAGTTGTCATTTAGGAACACAAAGTCCTGCAGAATGTCAGGAACACTTGGATGGCACATTTTAGTGGAAGGGTTGCAAGACACAAATGTCTGAAGTTGTTTCATAAATCAGAAATGTACAAAGCTGGTGATTAATTAGGTTTAGCTCTTCTATAAAGGTATTGAAGTGGGTATGTGTCTTCAGGACAAATTCAGGAGGTATATGGAAGGCACAGCTGTTGGCTGTGTAACTGCTGCAGCTTAGGCATTTCTGCCAATTGTGTGAGAGAAATGCCATTCATGCCATTATATTTTCCTAATGGAAAAAAATAGAGTTCCTAAATAAATAGTTTCAAATTAATGCTGCCATCACCTCATAACTGTTTCTTCTTTATTCAAATGGTAAATGTGATTGGTAAGAAGGAATAGTCAAGAAAATAAGACTTCAGTTACCCAAAACTCTACTAGGTAAGGAAGACAACTGGACACAAACTGGACAGGAAAATCATAAAATCTTTACGATTTTCTTGGTTGTTCCTTGTAAACAAAGCAGATTGACAGAACAGGTTGGTGTACATTGGGTTCTAAAGCCCAGTAAGAAGTCAAATGAGAATATGAAGACAGAAAGCTTTTTAAGATGACTTGGGAATGATGGGATTCACTCACCAGGCATTGTTAGGAAAGGAATGAGGAAGAACAACACTGAAAACTGATATCATGTGAAGGAGGTTTGATGAGAAAGTGGAGGTAAGGAGAATTGATAGCTCTTTCAGTAAATTAAGAACAAAACCACAAGATGTTCACTTACAGGCCAAGTTGGATGAATTAAGAATTTCTTCATTTCCCCCAGGCATTAGAGTGAAAGGAAATTGAGATTACTGAGAGCCAGTTTACAAGAACAGAATTACAGAGGAGTATAATAGAATAGCACAAATGGGTAAATAGAAAAATTAGAAAGGCAATGCACAAATTCAGATATAACAAGCTAATATGGTCAATTGCATGGAGAAACAGTTTTATATAAATAACCTAACTGGGAAGTAAAGGAAAGTTTTTATACTGGGGAAAACCAACTGGCATCTAATGCAATAAAATAATATCCTTTTGCCCCACTAAACTCTTATCAAGAGTTATCAATTCTTTATCAAGAAGTTTTCAGTTCCAGGGGGTTTGGAACTATATACATTCCAGTTGGGATCTTTGGAGAAGCCATATCAGACATGTTAGTGATAGTCATTGGGAAGATGGGCAAGGTTCCAGAATACCAGCAAAGGCCAAGCCAGTTTCACACCTTAAAAATAGGTGATGGAGGAGGAACTGGAAATTATTCTCTCCCTGTAAAAGATGCTAGAAAATAATAACAACAATAATAATAATAGCAGTAGAAAATTACTTGCAGCAAGGTTATGAGTAATAGTGAGTGTAAACTTGTCCAGAATAAGCAATTTAATAAAATTTAATAAAGTTCCAGAACATAGATAAGTCCAGTGAATGGAGGAGAAGCAGCTGATGCCATATTTAGATTTTGATAAAGGTTTTAAATGTTTGTTTTAATTTAAGCTCTCCAAAGGTCATTAGTTCTAGATGAAATTAGTGTAATGTAAACACAGATCTAATTAGAAAAGCCATACTCAAAAAAAAAAAAAAAAAGGTTGTCAATAATTTGATTAAATAGGAGGAGGGATGAATTTGCTGAATTTCTTGGGATCATCTTCCATTTCAAGTGTTTCAAGTTTAATTAAGGACTAGATGCTGAAATAAGGAGTCTGCTTCCTAAATATACAAAATCCACGAAGTTGGAAATGGTATTTCTGATTCTTTCAGTGGAGGGAAAGATCAAATTTCTAAATAATATAGAGAAATTGAAGAAATTATTTGAAAAATGTGGGTTTGTACCAGAGAGGATAATAAATGTAAGGTTTGAATCCCTGCAGGCTCTGAAGTACAGATTGGGACACTACAAGCTTAAGTGGTTTTGTAGACAAGATGTAAGGTTATAATGAAATCACAAGCGTAATTATCTTTTTATTCTAATGATGGATAAGAAAAGAATCAAGATGCCTAAGTTACAATAGCAAGGAATCAGTTTAAGCATCAGAAAACACTTTGATGAGGAAAAATATACTGAAAGTTGTATCTGTTTGCACAACATTTACTACTATCTTTTGGGAAAAACAAAGGTAAAACTGAGTTTTTGGTTTTTTTAGAATGAAAATGGATAATTTCTTAACAATCCTATTTTTATATCACTTTGGAAGACTTTTCAGGTTTTAAGGGACCTCAGAAAGGTCTAAGCAAACTTTCTGGTCTCAAGGCAAGGTCAATACTGAATTCAGACAATTCACTCAGCGCTCAGTGTTTTGTCCAATTGGATGTTGAAATTCTTCAAGGGAAAGGATTGGATCTGTGTTCTTATGTTCTAATTAGTTTTTAATAACTACCCTGATGGAGTTATATTTTTCCTTGTTGAAGCATTGGGATATCCCATGTTGTAGTTGATGGCCACAGTATTTTGGCCAATTTGCTGTGCTGTTCTGTGGTGAGCCTGGCTGCCTCTTGGTGCTGGGACCTTCATGGATACAGGAAGGCTGCCACAGGTCACTACAAACCTTCTCTACTCCAGACCCAAAATGCTGCATTCCCTCCATCCTCCTCAAACACCTTGTGCTGCTTCGCTGGCCTTTGCTGAGTGCAGTGTTTCAGCTCTAGCTTACTCAGTGCTGACGAAAAAGGAATAAATGTTATTCTCAGTCTACTGGCTCCATTCCTGATAACAGAAACAGTAAATTGTTAAATGTCCCTGCTGCCTGAGTGCCCCCCTGACTTATGTTTAGCTTGCTTTAGTAGGACCCTGCCAGTCTGCTGCCCCCAGTTTAGGATTATCTGGGAATTTGAGGCTGCATAGGTCTCAGGACAGACCCTGAAGAATTCACACCATCAGCCACTACCTTTGGAGCCTGCAAATCCTGCTGTTTGTTGGGGGTTTTGGACCAAACAGTTTAGTCTGCCCATGCAGGTGTAAGTTTACAGCTTGGGAATTACACAGGAATGCTGTGGAATACTGTGCTGAGGGCCTCACTGAGCTGGGGAGAGACAACAGCCACTAATCTTCCCTCATCTACTGATTTGGTTATTTTACTTCAGGGGAATCACTTGATCCAGCATAATGTACCCCTGATAAATCCATGTTGGCTATTTTCAGTCACCCTCCCATCCAAGTACCCAAAAATGGCACATACCCTCTGGGCACTTTGCCTGGCCAGAGGCAAGGGCACATAAATTAACTCAGTCAGTGATTGTATTGTTATAATGTGGTTCTGAAGCATGAAAGCAGAGAGTTAGTCAAATCTAATCTTTTGGTTGTGGAAAAATTTAAAACCTGAGGTTTTTACCCCTTATTTTTATAGATTTACCTCAGTGTACACTTTGTAAGCAGCAGTGTTTGCTGTGGAATCTCTTCAGACCACCTCTCATATTTGTGTTGCTTGAGTGTCTTTATTTCTTACTGGGATTTAGAGATTAATTTAATCAAAAGAAGTCAGGACACCTTGAATAGCTTAAATAACTGGTCTTTTCTATGCCAGCTGATGCTGAGTGGTTCCAGGTGACAAAAAGATTAAATAGGCAACTCAGCCAGCTTGAAGGCTTTTAACATTCAGAAGATGGTGCAATAGTTAGACAAACAATGGAGCTGGAGATCATTATTTTTCTATTGAGAGCGTGAAAGAGGACATTTTTATAACTGTGAATGTAAACAGATGTCAAAATATGCCATTTAGAATCACAGAATTGTTTAGCTTGGAGGAGACCTTTAAGATCATTGAGCTCAGCCATTCCCCCAGCACTGCCAATGCCCCACCAACCCCTGTCCCCAAGGACACAGCTGCACATCTTTTAAATCCCTCCAGGAGTGGGGACTCCACCACTGCCCTGGACAGCCTCTTCCAATGCTTGACAACACTTTGGGTGACAAAATTTTCCCTAATGGCTGATCCAGTAGTGAGGGGCCCAAGACTGAACACAGGATTTGAGATGTGGCATCACCAGAGTCAAATACGGGGTGTCCTTGGCCAGCTGGGCCCGCTGCTGGCTTGTGTTCAACTGGGACCTCTCCAGTTAGCCAGGACTGCTGGTGAGGGATTGAAAGTGGCTCAGTGAGCACTTCTGCCAGCTCCCTCAGTACCCCAATATCTCCTTGGGTTATTCTCATGATGAAGGTTATTTCTCTTTTTGTGGCAAAAAAATCTTATTTGCCTTCTGTGTGAAAGATGGTGTTGTAGTTTAAGATGCCAAATACATTCTGTGGACAATCTTTGATTTTTATGTCCTTTGAGGCTTCATGTTTGTCAACAGATCCTGATACAGAGTGTAAGTGTTTTGTCAGATTAAGATGTTGGGTTTCTAATAGGAGAGAGGTGGGGTGAATGAAGAGAGTATTTAATAATGTGTGGTAGTGTCAATGTTAATATTATAGTTTAAAATGCTAATATTAAGATGATGTTCAGTGAAAGGCATGGCAGAATCATTAATGATGGGGTTTTTTTAAAGCTCTCTGAAACCTTTTCAATTTAGATTAGTATTTAAATCTCCCTTTGGAGATTAAATGGCTTCAGTGAGTCTTGCAGTCCATTTTCTGATTATAACATCTTCTAGCATAAAAGGCTTTAAATACAACATCATTCTTTGAGTTTCCAGCCATGTCACTCTTTTATACTGATGCTTCTTTACAGGTGTTGCGCAGCTGAAATTGTAGAACCATCAATCATTTTTCAGGATTTCATTTTCTTATTAGAGTGAAAAGTTTTAACAACATCTAAAATACATTTTTCTTTCTCAATGACTGGCTTTTTTAAACAAATGCACTTTTTCACAGACAACATACCAGGAGGTGAGGATCAGTGGTGGGGTATCTTCCCACTTTGCAGGAGAAGACAGAGATTATACAGAATAATGAAATTTCCAACACTGTAATAGCATTTCTTTTTGAAATTCTGTCTAACTTGTCACAGCAATTTACTGTAAAAGCTAAGGTAAATACCCCCTGTAAATTCAAATAGTTAGGCTAAGAAAGGCTTTACTGAGAAAAGCCTTTAGGAAAGTGTGTGTGATGATACACTGTGAAAAAAAGGCCATGGAAAGTTGGTAATAATTTTAAAAGTAATATTTTAGAATTACTGCTCTAATGCTACATAAATATAATGTAAATATTTCTTACTTTCTAAAAGGTTTAAATGTTACTATTTTGTATCTCCACAGCATTTGTCAAGTAGACACAGTGTCCAGCAGAGCACATCACAGGTAAAGACCATCCACATTTGAAGTTTTTGTAGTCTTTAAGTCCTTGGTAATGTAGGTAAAGGTATGATGGAGATTACTGGGTAAGTCCTTACCCATGGCACACTTCCTCAGAAGATTCCCAAGTATTTAAGTCACTAAGCTCCTTCTTCAAATTTCCATTTAGGTATCTTTTCCTGAGCTTGTAACTGTTGTTCTTAAAAGATAAAATTGTGTAGTGAGATCAAAAGCCTCACTCTGCCTGTGTGACTCTTCTCTCTACCTGCTAACATGTGACTTAGTGGCTTCTGTTTCACACATCCTTTCTGTACTGATATAATCCAGTCCTGGTCATGGAACCTGGCTTTGATCTTTACAGAGATCTGTGCTTCCACAGGTACCTGTCTTTAAAGAATGAGGATTTCCTTGGATTTAATTTAAAATCCAGAACAAAATTCCTTTATTCAATACAAATCTGAACTTTAATTCTGGACATTTTAAGACTTTTTTTTTTTTTTTTTTTTTGTTAGAATCTACCTGTCCATGCATTCAGAGGTGATGAGCATAATGAATTTATGATATTCATGCAACCTATTTATTAAGATCAGCATGAATGGATGTGAAGAGTTGTAAAATCTGAAAGCATACATTTACTTACACTCTTTGCTCTTTGGCCACCTCAGTATTCACTGCTGTAAATAGGTCTTAGTATGTTAAATCAAAATGTAAACTTTGGCTTGATCAGTTGCTCATGTTTTCAACCCTTGTTAAGTTTTTTTATACTTGCAGGACAAACTGGCCTGTTAAACCTGGTTCTAAGTCATGGATTGTTTTTGAATGGAAAATGACCTTAATCTAGATTAAGTCCAAATGTTTCCCCAGCACTGCCAAGCCCACAACTAAACTGTCCCTCTGTTCCACATCTACACATCTTTTAAATCCCACCAAGGATGGCAACTCAAACAATTCCCTGGGCAGCCTATTCCAATGCTTGACAATTCTTTCAGTGAAGAATTTTTCCCTAATATCCAACCTAAACCTCCCTGGCACAACTTGAAACCATTTTCTCTTATCCTGTTGCTTGTTCCTGGAGAGAAGAGACCAAACCCCACCTGGCTACATTCTCCTTTCAGGGAATTGCAGAGGGCAATAAGGTCCCTCCTGAGCCTCCTCCAGGGTGAGCCCCTCTGCTCCCTAAGCTGCTCCTCATCTGACTTGTGCTTCAGACCCTTCCCCACCTCCATTCCCTTCCCTGGAGAGACTCCATCACCTCAGTTCTTCCTTGCAGCAAGGGGCCCAAAGCCCAGGATTCAAGGTGTGGTCTCAGCAATGCCCAGTACCAGGGGACATCACTGTCCTCATTCTGAAGGCCACAAATGACCTCTAGAAAGAAATTGCAGCTTCTCAAAAGAAATAATGTAACAAATGTTACTAAAAATGCTTTGAAGTCTATATAGTTTAAATGGAAATCATCAGGAACCACCCCAATACTGTCTTTATAATTCATTTTCAGTACCAGAATCAAGGCAAAATTTGAGAAATAGGATTGATTTGGTTTACTTGATAAAATCAGATTTCCAATGCATAACCCATTTGTTTTATTTCTACTTGGTTATCACAGTTTCATCAATCTATTCAAATTAGAAGTGTTAAAAATAGAGGCAGAAAGCTTAATCTTGCACCTATCTCTGAGGCAGAATATATTTGAGATTAAGCTTTTCCTTGATGGTGAGAGGAGAGCAGGATCTCAGTTAAAGTGGTCAAGTTGTTCAGGTGTCCTTTATTTAGAAGAATATATAGAAGTATATGGAATATATGGAAGTGCCAATGGTTCTCCCTGCTTTGAATCAGGTGGACACGATCCGTCAGCGGCATGGGGAAGCCTGTCGGATGCCAGTGCCTCATCACTTCTTCCTCAGCCTGAAGAGCTTCACCTACAACACCATTGGAGAGGACACAGACGTCTTTTTTTCTTTGTACGATGTCCGGGAAGGCAAACAGATCAGGTAGGAATGTGTCAAACTGCTGAAAAGCTTCCCTGGAAGAGAGCTGTGAGCAGAGCAAACATATTGGGGATAAACATGTGGTGTGTTCTTGTGGCCCAGCTGGAAGGACAGAGCTGGTAAATCCTGAGTTGCTGGCCCTGCAATCCTTTTGTGGGAAGATCAGAGGTACTGGTCTTTGCATAGGAAATTTAGTGGAGAGTTAAAGGTACAGAATGGTTGAATTTTTTTAGTTTTCTGACTTTGACTTCAGACATTACTGAATGGTGTTTTGTAGCTTTCTCCTTAGGGCTGTTGGTTAAGAAGCACAAATGATGACAGGGCCAGGCTGTGGTTTGAGAAGAGACTGCTGTGTGCCTCCTCTAACTCTCCTCCACTCCTTGGCTTCCAGGCCTGCCACAAAATAGCTTTTTCTAATCACTGTATTGCTCTCAACATAAACTCTTAACATTCATCCCTTTGTCTGCTCTCTGTTTATTGAACTCATTGGTACCAGTGTTAACATACATGAGGTGGGCTTTTTCTCTTATAAGCCTATGTTTTGAAAATGTCAAAGTATGTAGAAGAGCATTGCAGCAGTTATTTTGTGTCTTGGAACTTTAGCAAATGCAGCTTGGTCTGATCTGAAAAGCACCATGTTTGTGCAGTGTTCTGAGTTTTGGTAAAAGCGTGTCCTGGCAGTCACTTGCTGCCATAGTCAAAACTCTCCTAGTTTTCAGCAATTAGATTTAGATTTGTTTAAAAGTGAGGGAAGAGCCACAGAATGTTCTTTCCTGTCTTTGGAAGACAGCTCACAGTAACTGAGAAGAGTTTTCTATCTCTTCAGAGTGCCATCCCACTAAATATTGGGCTGTATTAGAACGCTCTGATGACTTGATGGTGTTTCCTGATATCCAGCTTCAACCTTCCCTGACACAGCTCCAGCCCTTCCCTGCTGTCCCTGGGCACAGAGAGCAGAGATTGGTACCTTCCACTGCCCCTCAGGAGGATGCTGAAGGTCCCAGTGAGGTCTCCCCTCAGTCTCCTCCAGGCTGAATAAACCAAGGGCCCTCAGCTGCTCCTCACAGAGCTTCCCCTCCAGACCCTTCCCATCTTTGCAGCTCTTTGGACACTCCAGTTGATGTAGTTAGCAGGAATTGCTTTGAAAGGAAATGAATTGTCTTGGGCTGTAGTTTGTATGTAAACACTGAGTGGAGAGCCTTAAGGAAAGGGTTTTGCCAGTGTTAAAAAAAAATAAAAAATGAAGCAATAGTTATAATGAGAAAAAGTACAAAGAGTGGTTCAGGCAAATTTAAATATATACAGTAATGCTTTTTTGTGCAAACAGTTGTTATTACTTAGCTCTTTGCATTAAACATCCATGGTCTGCTGTAATGAAAACAGCATAATTTTTACATTTTCTGACATCCCAAAGAATGCTGGGGAAAAAATGTGTAATGAGGCTGAGCTCTGCTTTGGAGAAGAAACCAGAAAATGGACAAACACATTGCTACAAATTTAGAATGATGTTTTTATATCTACTTTAAAACATTTTCTTTCCTCTTGTGAAATAGTACATTAAGGTAAAAATCCCAAGCAAGGCTTCTGCAAACTGCACTTGAAATGAAAGGGACAAATTGACTTCTGAAATGGTTTGGAGGTTGATAAATTTCTTACCCAGGCAGCTCACACTGGAGGCTGAGTGGCTTTCAGCATTACTGCCTTGGACATGTGCTGGATTATAAACATCCCTGAACCTGCTGGTGCCAAGAGTTATTTCCCAGGGAGGTTAAGTGAGGAATTGCTGAAAGTTCAATGTTTTTCAAGGGCTGAAGGAACAACATGCACCAGGTGTGGATTAACAATCAGAAGGTTGGAGCAGCAGCTGAAATGCCGTTTGAGATGGTTCCCATGTTCTCAATACAAAAATGTTCCTGTGTTCAATGGCTGTCAGCAAAGGGGGAGCAGACAAAGGATAACAGTGGGGATCTGTGGACAGCAGGAATAACAACACTGCCATCAGAGGGGTCAGACCTAGAGGTAAACACAAAGAAAAAGTTACTTCATTTCTAGTTTGTCAGAAATATAAAAAGTAATACTTATAAGTCAAAAGAACTTAAAGGCTCAGATAAAAAGGGATTAAAGTGTATTTGTCTGTTTTAAAGTGTTTGGGATTTCTTTTTTTCTTGCATACAAAGCCACTAGTCTAGCAACTTTTTGACTCATCTTTAATACCTCAGTTTGTTTGCTAAGTGGAAGTTACTGGAAAATGATGTGATAATTGATCCAATTTGGATTATAGCCAATGATTACACCCCATTGTGAGACTTATCTTGGGATGAATGATCATGGAATGAGCGAGGTGAGAGTAACATCAAAAAGGCAGCAAAGAAAATGTTACTGTGAAGATGGTGAACTCTGCATGGAAGGTGTCAATAAGGATCAGACAGAGATAGGTAAACTGATATGGAGAAAAAAACATTTGAGAATTGTCTGTGAGTGATACTGTTGAAGAGCACAAAAGCAAATTGCTTCAGTATGAAGGAAAGATTAAATATGTGGGAACAACAGAAAGTCTGTATCATGTTCTGTGGTGAAATGGAGCTGGGAAGGCAATATAAAAAAGGACAAATGAAATTGCACAAGCAGGGATGGGAAGAGACAGAAACTTGTAGGAAAAATACAACTAGCAAAGGGCATCCAGGACAAAAAAAAAAAAAAAAAGGAATAATTCCATAATGTTTTCCCAGCATTTCCCAGCAAACCCCCACTTTTTTTACAAAATCAAGAAATAACCGAACAGATTAAAGGGGACATTAAGCCATGAGCAGATGTTTCCAAGATAGCTGGAGTATTTAATGGCTGTTTTGTCTCAATCTCCCTAAGAAGGTCAGCTGCAATCCGATGACAAATGTGAAAAGTTGTGGAACAAATAAACTACTTGTTAGCACTAAGAAGCTAACAAGATGGTAAGTAAAAGTCAACATAGATTTGTTGAGCACAAATCACATCAGAGCCAACTAATTTTGTTCTGTTATATGGGAATGCACCTCCTGCCTCAACAGAAGAGAATTATTAAACTTGATAGAATAAAGAGATACAGGCTGGATGAAACTGCTCTAAAGGAGATGGAAACAGGTAGGCAGAAGGATGCAGAGTGTTATTTGTGCTAGAAAGATGCAAAAAATAAGAGATATATTGGCATTTTTTGACATTTTTAGCATGATTTTGATGGATGAAAAATAAATTAAATTTAGTAAAGCAGTGAGGTTTAGATACCTATATAATAACTTTTTTTTCTAGGAAATGCATGGAATTTTGTATAACTTAGAAAAATTACACATTCAGAAGTATGATAGTGGGGTTTTTCTGAAAATAAGCTTTAGAAGTCCACTGTCATAGAATCTGAGAATGGTTTGGGTTAGGAGGGACCTTAAAGGCCATCTCATTCCACCTCCTGCCATGGCAGGGACACCTCCTACTGTTCCCAGGTTGCTCCAAGCCCTGTCCAGCCTGGCCTTGGGCACTGCCAGGGATCCAGGGGCAGCCCCAGCTGCTCTGGGCACCCTGTACCAGGGCCTCCCCACAGAGGAGAATTTATTCCTGATACCTCATCTAAATTCAGTGTAAAGCCATTCTCCCTTGTCCTCTCACTCCAGCCCTTGTAAAGAGTGTCTCTCCATCTTTCCTGTAGGCTCCCTTCAAGTTCTGGAAGGGGCAGCTAGGTTACCCTGAAGCCTTCTCTTTTCCATGCTGAACAGTCCTGGTTCTCTCAGCCTTTTGAGTATGGAAAAAGATAAATAAATTTCTGTCTTTTTTTTCTTTATAAAGTTTACGTTTAAACATGTGAATGTTTTTCATCCTGCCAGCATCTTCCACCAGTTACCCTATTTTACACACCACTGGGATTTAAAATTTTCTTGTCATCTAGAAATATCCTTAATTATGGAGAGTGAACAGAACAAAAGAGAAACTCTGCTGTGATTGAATTTGAAGATCTGGAGTTCTGAGCAGTAATTATGCATGGAAAATGGTGTTGTGCATATTTCTGCTGGTAACTCCTCCACCTGCCTCCTCCTACTTACTGAGCCTTTGCCATTCCCGTTATAGCAACGACCTCCTCGTGACTGCAGCTTTGGGAGATGTGCTGAGTGCCCATGGTGGTGTTGATGGGAGTGACTGAGGAAGCCCATGTGGGCATTTCTCATACAGAAAGTGTCCAAACCTTTTGTTGAGAGACCAGGTGTTCTCTGCAGTGTCTATTTTAAATATCTGCCATGTCTTTTGGGTGAGCCAGGATTCTAACCACTGCAACACAGGCTAGGAGTTGGATTGGGAAACATCTATTTCAGTGTTAAAATTTAAAAGCAGTAGCCAAAATGAGAAAAAACATAAGCTTGCTCTTTAAAGCTCTTGCTAATAGGTGATACAGAAAGATGTTTTTAGTGGAAATGTTCTCAACTTGTGGGTGGATGATGGGGAGAATGTGAGCAGTACAGTCTGTCCCAAGTCTTGCCTTAAGGATTTAGCACCATTGACAAAGCAGTTCTCAGGAGAGAAACATGGTTTGGAAACGTAATTATGGACTGAAAAAACACTCTGGGTCTACAGCAGCATAGTTGGCTTCAGCTGCTCAAAAGTCATCTGACATAAAATCATCTGGCCCTATTTTTCAAGGCTGACTCAAAAAATGTTCAGTAGCAATGTTTGGCTATTAGTACTGCTCTGCAGTGGGGTTTGGTGGTAACTGCAGAGGAAATGGAGATAATGATTTCCCATTTGTAACTCATCTCTGGATCCTGGGATGCTTTCCAGCCAAATTATTTTCTGTGATAAAAATCAGCAGACTAATGTGTAAATGGGTCAAGATACTAATGGTGTAAAAATATTAGAAAACATGGTTATCAATTTAAATGTGTCCTTTTAAAGCAAGTATACTTGTGAGGCATGACCACACTGGGTTTGGTTTAACCAGCGTGTGAGTGTTAGAAGCTTTCCCAAGTTGCTGCTCACTTGTACAACCTGGTCTCCTGTAGAAGTCACAATACTGCATTTGAGTGACAAAGGGAGGCCATAAAAAGAAAATATTTGTGCCAGTGTTTAGGTAGAGTAGAATGAAATGCACCACTTGGAAACACTGGATTTAGAAATGATGAATTTGTATGGGATTTGATTTTTGCTCTTTCTGTGGTAGGAGTTTCTGAGACACAGTATTCCCGATTCAGACGTCAGAATACAAATCTGTAGCTAGCTGCTGACGGTTACCTTGACAAATTTGCCAAGAATCCCTCATCTCTGTTTGTATTTGATGAAGGCCATTAGCTTCATGGTTCTCATCATCATTTAGTCATGGGGTTTTTTTACTTTCAAACTGTCAATAGGAATGTATATCAGCTGCTAAAAAATGTTAGCAAGAGCAGTGTTGCTAAAATTACATTGTGCTTACACATGCCATCTTGAGTAATTTTCCTGTAGCACTTGCTAATTCAGACAATTACCACTCTCAGGAGCTTCCATTTCAAGCATTGAGCCAACTTGTGAAATGCAATGGCAAATTTCCCACAAGTCCTGTTGGAGAAGGGATTTGAGTCCTCTCAAAGCTCTGCTGTGCAGGATCAGCATCCTTAATGCAGGAGCACCTGTAGAGAGCAGCCCTACCTGCCCAAAGCAGGGCTGGAGAACTTGTACACAGACTCTGCTTGGGCAGAGGGAGCTTTGGCAGCTTGGAGTGGAGAGAGGGGGGCAGGTGAAATAAAAAAGAGTAAGACTGGCATTAATAAGGTCAGAAAAAGGAAAGAAGGGTCACTGGGTAGATAAATATGGTTGAAGTTGAATAGCTGAAAGAGAAATGGTTAATTAATGTGGAAGGATCCGCAGTAAAAACTGTGTCAAACCAGTCTGACTGCATTCTCTTCCAGGATATGGGATTGACCTGAAGATCCTTTTTCTGTATTGTTTCTCTCTCAATTAATGCCTCTGGGAGTGCTGGGACAATGTGTGGGCACTTATCCCCAGTTAATTGCTTTAAAATATTACCATGTTCCTTTATTGCCAGTTGCTATGTAAGGAAGTAGAAAATTATATTTTACTTTTATTGTGCAATATGCACTAAATTTTCCTTTTGTTATGTTTTTAATAGCATAGCTATTTTAAAATAGAAAAGTTATCTCATTCACTGTCAGCATAATGATTTGTCTGCTGGGAAAAAAATAACTTTGTATCACTCAGAATTATTTCTTTAATATTCAGAACATTTTCCCAGGGATTAACCTTACCAACTAATGAGTTTTTTCTTCTGCTTAGTCATGAAAAAACCCATCTTTCAATTTTTACCTGTCTTTTATCAATCTGATCTGTTAGGATAGTTAATCCTTCATCAGCTCCTCCTGTACTTTAGTTTGGTGTGGCTTTAGTATTTCAAGGGAAGTGTTTTTCTGAGTTTTGTGCAAGAGATAATTCATAGCAATAGTAATGGTAGCAGAATGAGTTTTTCATCCTGCTCAAGGTGAACTTCTTCAAAACCTTAGCAAACATTATTATTATTGCTACCCACAGCAGTGGCCTTATTGTGGCCTCTGCAGTGACCATGGAAGATCTGTGTGTCTCTGAAGTCTGCTGCACACAGACAGCTGGGATAAAGAGCCTTTCTGCTAGAATATACAACTTCTGAAAAACACCAGTTTTGTCATCACTGAAGACAAAACCTGTGGAGTATTTGATAAGGTTTTTTGGTGGGTAGATTTTTAGAAAAGGACACAGAAGGAGTGATGCATTTTCATTTTCTCTATTGTTTGCTTCAGCTGATTTTCATTGCCTGGATCTCTCTGGAATCTCCATTTGCTTGGTTTTCCAATTTATCCCCTGTCTAGGGGGATAAATAGTGTATGCAAAAGAAACTGCTATGTCTGTATTTGTATATGAAAGTTGCTGTAAGAGTTGTAAGTGGTGTTATTAGAGATGCTAATTCTTTTCTATAAAATTACTATTTTTCCTAGTTCCTATGGAATTATTAATATGTAGCTATTCCAAAGCAGGAGCTTTTACAAAATATCAATCTTATTTTGTATCTGTCACCACCACCATCCTCCTTCCCCCATGAGTCGGGACTTTTTGGGTTGGGGATCAAATATGACATACAAATAGGCAGGGATGTAGAGTTTTCTGCAGGGTTATCTTGAGTTTTTAGTTGTTAACAGGAAGAAATCAATGAGTTGTAGGCACTGGAATGTCTTCCCTTTTCTTGCTTAGGAGGAATGACAATGTGTCATGAACACACACAGCTGGAAGAAATTCTGCTCACTTGAGGGACAGCAGGGAAATCTGGATTGTTTAAATGTGTAAGTGAGCACAGAGAAAGCACTTCCAAGTAATTTTCTGTCTGTAGGAAGGCCCAGTGTATGGAAGCCTCTTGTTATGCTTGAGCTCATTCTGTGGCAAAATTCCCCCTCAAAAGCCAGTTCTGTGTTCCTGACAGAAACTGTCATGTGTGAAGGTCTTGTGGAGCAAGAATTAAATGTGACAGCTGCTGTATCAGACCTCAGAACCATTAGCTTCTCCCAGGGTAGAAATGGTGATAAAATCCTTATTCTACAAAATACCTGTAATCCAAAATTAGAAGTCTTTCCTGCAAAGCTTTCCTCACCTGCCACCTGGCAGGGTCAGTCTGCCTTGCCTTCCATTAGTTAAAATTGCCAACACTGGGGAATTGCACTAGATGACTCTGAAGCTTCTCTCTTTTTTAAGATAGAAACCTGTTCTAATTGACAGAATTCCTTTCAGGAACAAAGCTATGTACCTTTCACAATGGAAATAACAGAGAAATCCTCATGACGGTGTTGACAGTGTCAAATGTTCAAGTGTGGCGGAGTCACGAGAAGCCAAGGAGAATGTAATTGGTGCTTAGCTCCCTTTCCCCTGCAAGCCTCAATAACACTTTAACATTGTGGTGGTTTTCCCTTGAATGTGGCAAGAGAAATGACAGGTAGTTATTTTCACTATTTTCTGTTTCCATGGAAACCCAGTGTTTGCAGTAACAGTCTTACTGTAAGCTCTGTAATCCTCCCCCGGGGCTTCTCGCCAATGTGGTAATTTAATAATTCATGAGCATTAAGCCTGAATTTGCAGGGAAGCAAACTGTGTTGCTTGGAGCCGTTTTCTCAGGGCCAGATTCATTTCCCTCACAGATTTGGTGTTCTTTTCTCTAAGATGTCTTTATAAAATACACTCCATAAACCAAAGCAGTGGACTGTGCCTCAGTTGTTTGTGAAAGCGAGGTTATTGCAGAGTGACTGGATAAGACAGCTTGGGAAAGAATTCTTCTGCCTCCCCCAGCAAAAGAAAAGGGCAAAAACCAAATACACTCTGTGAGCACTCGCCTGAAAAGGAAGATTTTTAAACAGTCCACGAGTCGCTGTTGAGACAGAGAACAAACGGAGAGTTCAGCAGAGGTGATGCTCTGTCTCCAGGGCTCCGCAGTGACCGCTATCGATGATGGATTGCTCAAACACTGCTGGCATCTGGGACATGCTGCTGCTTTACACTGGAAATGGGAATTGAGTTCTTCACAGACACAGGTCCATTCTGTACATATGCTCTGGCTTCCTGTCACACTCACACTGAGAATGGAGACTCATTTTATGGAGCTCTGGGAGATTTTCTTATTAGGTCAGTCTTACAGCAGCTGTAAGGACCTAGATTTTTTTCCCAAGAGGATGAGCAAAAATTAGCAACTCTGTAAGATAATCATGATGAACAGAAAATAAACTTGAAAAGCTTTTTCAGAGGATACTCCTACTGCTTAAATCATCTTTCGAGAGTAAAACCCATTATTTTTCACAACGGGAAATTATTAAAATGTCAATATAGTTTGTGCTTTCTTCATGGACATGGGACCATGCTCCTGAAATGAAGTTCAGAAGGCCTAAAGTGAGGCTTTCTTCCTTTTTAGAAAATTCCTACAGGGTGTTCTCAAAACACTGCTGCAGTGCTGTCCTGATGTGACCATTTCAGTCACTGGCTGTGGTAATGTTCTTGCAGTTGACAAACTCGAGAGATTTGGACAAATTTCTAGTTTCCAATTTGGTCAGTGGAATGAAAATAAAAGTCTATTTTTTTCTTGTGTGAAGCTGTGCAAGCAAATATGAGAAGCCTCATGTGGCAATCATGAAGTGTATTGCAGGCTGCAGTACAAATGGCAAGCCAGGACAGTAGAGCCTGGTTTTCACTCAGCCTCCAAATAGGATGGTGAGGAGCAGTAATTGCTTTGTGGAAAACTGGCTAATGCTGCTGCCCTGGGGTTTTAAAACTTCTGCTCTGCTGGGTCAGTGCACTTCCTTTTTGATACAGGAACAGCTTCCCAAGTTAAACCATGCAAATGTTAGCTTGTCCAAACTGTAAGGTTTTGAGACTGTAGTTCAGTTTTCTCTCCCCTTCCCACTCCCACCAAGTCCCAGGGATCTCTTTCACGGTGTTTCTCTCCTAACTTAATTCATGTTTTGAAACAGACTCCTTTTTTTTCAGCTTTAAGAAAATGCTTTGATCCTATACTAGTAATTCCTAATGTATAATTCCATTCATCTGGTCAACATATAGTTCTTGTGGAGCTTGTACACACAGGGAGTGGAAGAATGCAGTATTTGTTGGCACTGATGAAGTAAATGGCCAGAAATGTGGTGTGCACAGCCAGGCTGGGATATTTTGAAGGGGAATGTTGTCAAGGTTTAGTTGCCATAGAGTGACCAAGCTCTCTCCTGAATGGCCTGTGTGGAGCTTGTCCTTGAGATTTATCTGTGACAATATACAGAGCTTTTACAGTAGCATCTTCAAGTGCTTGTGG
Source organism: Parus major (assembly GCF_001522545.3). NCBI lineage: Eukaryota > Metazoa > Chordata > Aves > Passeriformes > Paridae > Parus > Parus major. The sequence continues at coordinate 4,093,328 of NC_031781.1, read as the reverse complement.
TACTCATATGCCAGCTCATATGTTACTCTAGAATTATTGTCAGGTATGTTAACGTTCTTTGAAGAAGAGACTAGAGATTTTTTGGGGAGGGGGACAAGGAGAAATTAAATAGTATCATGCTTATCATTTATTTTTTAACCAGTAGGACTGAAAGGAGATGAACTGTCCTGGCTAGGCAAGAGTTTGTAGCTTATTCCTGAAAACTTCGGGCTTCTGTGGCAGCATTTCCCAATTTTTGTTCCTTAGTTTGTATTCTGCATGCAGCTAAGGTTTTACATGACACTCAAAGTGTCAGAAAGAAACCTGGGGAGACACCAAGAGAAGATGAAAGTCTAAAATACAAGCTGTTGTATGATCTTTTCTGCTCTCACTGTACCCCTTTCCCTGAGCACTTCTACATGTGTCATGGACCAATACGTATTTTTAAAATAACCTATGTTCTTAGAAGGAGTTGGCCACACACTAAATTCTGAAAATCCAATTAAATACAGCTTTTGAGAAAGGACTGAGATACTTTTCATTATATTGGGATTTTTCAGAGTTCTCCCAGTTTTATCAGGAAATAAGCTCTGAGGAAAATTAGAAAAATTAGGGAGCATATGTATTTTTTCCCTTTGAGTTGGAATGGATAGAGTGAAGGAGGTTTTGTTTCTGAGAGAAATAGCTGGCTTGGATCATGATTTAAGGCAAGGGAAGGGTGTAAGATTCTGCCTAATGAGATTGAAGCCCTAATGTGCTGCTGTTTTTGGTTTTCCTGCTTCAGAAAACCAATCTCCTATACTTTGTGAAAGAATTAATTTTTTTAGTTCATGTTCTTTATCACCAGTCTCCAATTCAAACAGAAAATTGATCTGCAGCCCTCCACAGCTTTGGCATTATACATCTGTTAGTGCTGTACCACCATTCCCAAATTGATGCTCAGTCAGGATTTTTGTCTTGAAACACCCCCAGCAATGAAACGTGCCCATGAATGAATACAAGGGGCTCACCAGCCCAGCCCAAGCTCTTTGCCAGCCCTTTCCTTTTGTTGTCATCTTCACACATTGTGCAAAGAACATCACAAACAAACCTCAACAACACAAACTCCCTGTGAGCACAGTGCCACTCCTGCTCACCCAACAATCATTTTTGTCCCTGTTTGCCCCCTTTTTCATGCTGAAATGTAACATCCCAAACCATTGATGGCTTCCTTCCTTTCTGCAGAGTTCAGTACGGTCCTGCTTTTCAGTCACTTTGGGGAAGCCAAGAACTGATACACTACACTCCTTTCATTTTTCTTCCTTTTCAAGCGAATGAACAAGAAGCTGTTTGACTTTGCTTGTCAGAGCAGTGGTTCTTATATTTGAGGAGCTGTAGCAATTACTAATCATGAGAGTGATTGTAAACCCTGGCTTAGTGCTGCACAAGAGGTGGTTTCACTGTGATGTGAATTAGCACAGGAGGAGATGCTGCAATTAGAGTAATTGGAGCTTACTTATAGCATATAGGAGCAAGAGGAATAAATAAGCTTTTGTTTAAGATACTGCTTCTGCTGTGGCTCTTGGGTCTGAGCTCAGCAGGGTAAAATTTGATTTTTTTTCTCAGTTTTGTTGCATTTTTCTCCCAAGTTTATGCAAAAGGACTAGTTTTGGTGCATATTCAGAATAGCTGAAAACTTTTATTGGGTTGTTGGTTTTGGTTGTGGGTGTTTCATGGGTTTTTTTGTTCTGGGCAGTAGCATCAAGCAGTCAGATTGCATCTCTGTACTTCCCATGCTTCATTTCTACCACTCATTTGGCAGTTATAACTACTGGGCTTTTAATTAATTTCCACATGTAGCTTATTCAGATTTGATACTTCAGTCTTCCTAAACTGGACTTAACATTTCCTAGATTCTGTGCATGCTCTTGTCCTTGTGCAGAAGATAAGCTTGAGGAAAAGACACACTGGAGACATAACTTTTTCCAAGGACATAGCTCTTAAAAGAAGAATTGAAAATACTGAATTCCCATTAAGTTTCTTGACCCTAAATGTGTGTATTTTTGTCTAAAAGCAGACCTGTAGTGGTATATGAAGGCAGTGGATTTTCAGGTCATTGGAAACAGGGTTATTCTTCCAGATTTGCTTTGACATAGAAATAAATTTGTGGTTGTAAAATGGGAAGCAGCTGACTAACTAGTTCATAATGTGGGTCACCATTTTAAAAAGGTTCCAGTCCTATTCCAGGGATCCTGACAGTATCAGCACCAGTGAGACCTTAGGAGAATAATAACAGAATAATAGTAAACTGCTCTTGGTCAGTAGTAATATCAAAGATTGGAGAAATGCTGGAGATGAGAAACAAATCCAGAAGCTTAGGAGAAGTGATGTGCAAGGAAAGAAGGGAGAACTGTAGCTGGCTTGGTGCTTTGGGGTGGCCTCTTGGCACTGCTACCCTGTCACTCTCTGCCTCCTGTCCATGAATCTCCTTTGGCCAAATGCCTCTTCCTGTTCCATAGTTCTCAAATGCTGCTGCTGACTCAAAGTCCCTTTAATTATTTATTCACACAAGCGCAGGAGGACTCAAGGGAGGATTGGAAATTAAAGGAAGGAATGTAACTGTTGTTACTACAGTGGGGCTGGAATAAGGGAACAGGTGATCAATAGGCAGGTGAGAAAGGTGGTGGCTGCTTCATTTCTTGAAAAGCACTGGAATAGGGGAACAGGAACCAGATTTGCTCCATGGCTTTAATAAGGAAAAATGAATTGCAAATTTTAAAAGGTTTCCACTTATTAATGGAAGAAAACCTTGCAAGAGACCATCAAGTGAGTCTCCAGAATATCCCTCTTTGGGTGCTTTAAAAGCACACTAAGCAATACAGCTTTTGTTAATGAGTGAAATCCATACAGACAGCTCAGCTCAAAGACTTGGCAGCCCCTTCCCTGCCATTGTCCGAGGGACAGTCTGCACAGAATTTTGTGGAACACAGTATTGCATTCAGCTCCTGCATGAAAGTGAAATGCTCATTAGAGCTGAAATAAGTTTTAAAAACCCTAAAAAAAAAAAAAACAGTCTTGAAAGTTCAAGACTACATCTTACTGGAAATTTAAAATACAATATGTAACATATGTGACATTGATTTATGTATTAGGTAGATAGAGATAGCTAGGAAGATGTAATGTTGTTTTAACGTGACTGTCGGTGTAATGTTGTGAAATTCTAGTATTGTCCTGCTCTCCACTTAACACATCACAAAATTCTTACTGAAATAATGGATTTTACCATGTCATTAAAGCATTTGGTACAATGTTCTTAACTTACTGACATTGCAAAAGCATCATTAGATATCAGATATTCTTATGGATTTCTTTGTGGCATTTAAGCAGTCTCTGAGGTTATAAGCATTAGTAGGAAATTAATTAAAATTATAACTGAATGGGGTTGTGGGATACCTGGAGATTGGAGTAATAGGGAGTGACAGGGAGAGTGAAACAGCCAGAGAGGATGATCTGGATTGCTGAGCACCATTAACTTACACAAGTTATCATGTAAAGGAGTATAATGACATGTATGGATCATGCTCAAGAATTAAGGACCATTTCAACAAAAATAATAATTCTCAAAATATATCAGTGTTTATAATGGAGAGGTCACATGAACTCGCAGCATAAAGCTGTGTGGAAGGGCCAAGAGGTGATGCCTGGTAAATCACAGTTAGGATGAGCAGGAACTTGGCTTCACCTCTGTGGAACCCCCAGATGTGTGTGTATTTATGGTGCAGGTGGTCTCAGTACCTGACTGTTACAATCTTACAGCTTTAGAACTGTTCCTCAAATGCTGTTGAAAAATTTCACTGTGGGTGAGCTCTACAAAATCATTCCAGCACTTTTTCTTGGATTTTTTTAGCAATGCTAAATGGCTTATTTGTGTGTGGGGATATCCCTGCCCTGCAAGAAATGAGGTTCTCTGAAGGGGTCTTTAATGCAGAAGGGTGACAAAAAGCAGTGGCTGTGCACTGAAATCAGGCATTTCCCCTAATCCATGTGCTTTAACAGCAGGGATGTGTGGCTCTTGGAGCAAGCTGCCAAAGGAGGTACTGTGGACATTGTGCTTCCATTTTTTCAGGCCAATAGTGGATAATATGCTGGCAGATGTATCAAATGAAGGTTACTGGAGTTGATGCAGCTGTACTGGATAGGATTGAAAGGATCTGTGATTTAATGGAAGATTTAATGACGTGCTCTCACTTTATTTCTATGACAATCTAGGAAGAAAACTCTGGTCAATACTCAGGAGGCTGTTGCACGCTAGGAAAAAAAATTCTCATCAAACTTACTTTTACACATAAATTCTCTGTCTTAAGAAATAAAACGAATGTCCTTGTCTTCCCATGCATTGTGAGGATTGTTCATTTTGCAGTCTGGCTAAATGTGCTGGTTTTATTCATCAAAGGGTGCTTAATTTGATTGGTAAGAGTTAGAGCAATCGAATCTTAATGTATTTGAATTAGTGTCTTGCTTCTATAAATGTTCTGTGCTGAAGGAGATTGCTTAATTGGTATTCTTGTAACTTTTAGTTTTGAGTGGATTTTAATGAACTCAGTTTTACCAAAGACAGTGTACCCCTCAGCAAGTTTGCCTTAGCCTTTGCCTGGAGGAGTTGTAATGTGTACAGGTTCTGTGCTTATGTTCACATTATTTAATGTTACTGCATCATGAATATGCATCAACACAATGTTTTCACTTGCAGACTACTTACTATTAGAAATCTGTGCTATTCCATGTAATTTTGTATAGACCAATGAATACTGTTTTATAGACTTTGGAATTATAGCAACCACTGCATCTTTTTTTAATAAAACCTAATCTACCTGTATTTTTCTGTTGAAGTGTGCACAGGAAAAGCTCATTGGTTTTTTTACCTTTGTTTGTTTTTCAGTGAGAGGTTCATGGTGAGGTTAAACAAGAACGGGGGCCCCAGGAATCCGGAGAAGATCGATCGCATGTGTGCACTTTTCACAGTACGTGTCTGTTCCCTTTCTTCTCCCCTCACAGGAATGGGGATGGAGGTTTCCTGAGGGGAGTGAAACTCACTTCTTCCTCTACAATATATTCCAATGAGTAGAACAGAAACAGTTTCTAAGTTTTGTTATTGTTTGACTAAATGTTAACATAGAAAGTGAATGTACTTCTAAATTGTTTTTATGGCTAAGTGAATATTATGAAATCCTTGCATTTGTTCCTGCAGATAGTATGAAATTTTGACTATCTTCATTGGATGTGCTGTGCTCTTAGATAACAGAGCATAGGAAAAGACTTTGATGGCCTAAGCATAAAACAAGGCACTCTTTTCTGAATGAAAATCAGACAAGTGTTATCCCTTGTCTTGTCCCTACATGCCCTTGTCAGAAATCCCTTCTGCACTGGTCTTAAGTTGTGTTTAAATTTTCCTCAGAATCAAGTGTCAGACCATCATTTTATCTGCTACTTCTCCTCAGAAAGAATATGAACATCTAGAGACACTGAAATATAACAGCTCCTCACAGAATAACTGTAAGGAATCTCAGATCTCAAGTGTGATAAACACCTTCCTTCATGAGTCACCTTTAGTTAGTGCACATGCTGGAAGCTCAGTAGCAGAAGTATTTTTACCTTCAGTGAAGAAGAGAGATGGCAGAGCTTTGGTTCTGGCAGTGACACTCTCTGAGGTCAGGCAGGGCTGGACACTGAACCCACTGCTCTCTCCCTTAAGAAGGCAGCAGAGTTCCTCCTCTTAGGGAACAGAATAGATCCAGGTGTAAGGATGCTCAGTTCTGTCTCCATCTGGGTATGGGAGAGGCAATCCAAGAGTCACACTGACCTGGCTGCTGACATCAGTACAGTTCTGGTTTTGGTACCATCAGGGAAGAGCTGCCAGCTGATTGAACATCAGCAGAAGTGACAGTGTCACCCCAGAGATGGTAACTCAAGGCCAGAGCCTGGTCCTGCTGAGAGAAGGTGGGCAGGGGTTAAGGTTCAGCACTGGTGTCTGAGTCAGCTGAAAGGCAGGAGTGCAGCATTAGGAACATTCCCAGAAGGCAGCAAAGACTTTGTATGACTTTGGCACTTTCTAGCCTTTGAGGTGCATCATTTTGGAAAAGATTTTTGGCATCCAACTTCCCCACGCTCACCTGTGTCACATGACTTGGGCTCATGGAACAAGTGTCCTGTTTCTCTCTGTGTGGTGAACAGTGTGAAACAGGTCTGCTTTGGTGATCTGCAAACCAGCCCTTACACCCTGGAAAAAAGAATGATAAATTACAGCCATGGCACAGTTCCAGGAGAGACCTGCTGCATATTCTGAGTAGGGCTAGTGTGTAGTCCAAGAGCAGCCAGCTCTGGGATTGCAGACATTTGCAGTGCAGCCCCAATCCTGATCAGAGATCCCTCCTGAGCTCCCTTTCCTATCACTGTGCAAAAATACCAGAGCTGCTGCAATCTCAGCTCTCCAGGGTGCTCAGACTCCATCACTGGCTGGTGGAGGTGCTTAGACTCTCTCACTCATCTGCTGTAGAATGTGCACTCTACATAACAAGAATTATAATGAATGTGTACTCTATGTAACAGGAATTATAATTGGAAAAATTATCTAAAAAAAAATCTCACACTTCTAAAATAATATTTTTCATGGATATGTTCAAAGAACTTTCCAAAGTGTGCAGTGAAAGAACAATAAATATTTGCTTTTTTGAATAACCATTTTGGTTCTATCTTATCGTAATTTCTTAATTATGCAATGCTTCTAAGATAAGATAGTTCTGTGATTTTCAGGTCTGCTCCCAAGCTTGTGCTCATCTTGACTTTAAATCTCTTTATTTATTTCCTTGCCTTCCCTCACCACACCACAGTATCTTTCTAAAACTCTCATCTTTCCCCAAGGCAAGCAGTCCATATCTTAGATAATTCAAGGGATCCCTGTCTTTTCCTGCTGCCTCTGTTACTTCTAAGGGTTCAGCTGTCTCTTTGTGTAAGATATCAAAATTACCCAGCTTTGGTTTTACATCTGCTGTCAAATCATAGCAAAGGTGAGAATCTTCTTGCTCTGGAGATCAAAGCTCACTCAAGCAAACCTCAGCCTGTGCACACATTAGAAACATTCCTGGATCTGAATTAAAATGTAACTACACTGTATAAAGTTGTTATTTTTGTTAAATACCTTATTCTCTGTAGCTTATGAGGTTGGCAGCTGAGTTAAATAACTAATTAGTGGCAGACAGGTATCCTTGATTGCAGTGGTTTGGGGGTGGTTGTGATGGTGTTTGGTTTTTTTAACAGACAAGCAGACCTTTCCAGAAACCAGCACTGTAAAGAACAAACCATTATTGTAGAGTAACTCTCTTCCATACCCAATACAGGTGGAAAAATTTAGGGGTTATTTTCTAAAAAAAAAACATTCAGTTAGAATTATAATGGAATTATGCTTGGTATCAGTCAGTATAATTTAGGAAGCTCAGAAGGATGTGGGAAATACCCTGTGGATGCAGTCCTAAGAATAAGCAGTAAATGTAGTTTATCCCCTCCTGGTTCTAGGAGATGTACATGGATTCTCTGCAGAGGAATTACCTGAGAACTTCCTCACAGGGGTTGGGGCTTTTGATTGTTTGGTCCATGTCATAGTATGAATTTCTTGCCTTGTGAGAAGACTGTGATGTTACAAACTGAAATGCAAGGCCATCTGGGCTCACATTTTTTGTCTTTTGCCTGTGACACAGTATATTTGTGAAATTGGAAAAGCAACTAAAGTGTGAACCCATCAATATGTTCATGCCCTGCCGTTTTCTGATGTTTTGACAGCTGCCCTTTGAAAAAATAGTTTTTTTAATTGCTGTTAATTAGAACTGGTAATCTAATGGTATAATAAAATTCCCCCTGTCAAAGCACAGATATTTTCAGGAATCTATTGCTCTCTAGAACAGTAAGTATTACCTCCAGGTTTTTTTGCTTTTTGAAATGTCTCGTCAGGCGTTACTGAGATTAAAACTATGTCAAATCCCTTTTAGTGTGGAACTTCATGTCTCCAAGACATGCAATATAAAGGGTACCATATGTCTCCCTGGTATGTTGGGTAGTGGAGAAAGCCTAGAAAGTGTGTTCCCTTCTTGGTGCAGCAGCAGAATCGAGCCTGAGGAGGAAATGCTAAGGATGCTTTTTGTAGCTTCATTTTTTTGCTCTGGAGAGCCAGATCTGCTGGTTAGCAGCATCCCAAACAGTGGCTCTGCAGCTCCCTGCATATGCTGCCCTGGGAAATACAGAGCTGCTGTTAGAGAGCAAGGAAGCACAGCCAGGAATGTATTACTTGCCTGCTGTAATTTAGCAATATAACACAATTGGGAAAGGATTGAAACTGCTCCTTAGGATAAATTCCCTTTATGCCTAGCTCTGAGTCACTGTGCCAGCTTTTATTGTGCTGTGTGGCACCATAATCTGGAGTTGTGATTGCCATCACAATCTCACTGGTTGAGATTTGGCTTCTCAAGTCACATGGGAAAGAAATTCCCTGTGATTTAAGGTTCATGTTTTAGCTTTCAGCAAAATGCAGGTTTTAATTCTAAATGGGTTCAGATTAGGAATGACAGATTTTAGATGTCCACAGTTTAAATTTCCTCCCCTCTTTCTATAAAAATAACATTATTTCCTTTTGCAGTGATTATAATACCTCATAGTTGAGGAGCTTTATAAAGAAAACCACGAGATTTTATGTGAATCAGGGACTGTTCCAGTTAATTTTTGTGTAAGTAGTACCTGACAGTGAGATGACAGCACTTAGTAGAGAAAGAGGCAGCAGCTGTTGCTGTAGAGCACGAGGAGCCTTTTTGCATCACTCTAAAAGAAGGATGAATATTCTCCCAGTAAATAGCTGTTGAAAGTCTTGTCTGGGAGGTGAGTGGCATAGGGAAAATGGGATTTTAGGAAGAAATGCTTCAAAGACCTTACCTGTAACTAAAAAAAAAAAAATAAAAATGAAGGAGGAATGTCTCAGAAGTTGCTGTTTGTTTATGAAGTTATCGATGAAAACTACAACATACCAAGGAAATTGCAATTAAGCTTCTGACATATGACTGCAAAAATGTTGTGGTAATGAATTATTGAAAAGTGTCCTATATGTATTTTTTAAATTTATTTCCTTATTTTTAAATTTTTCTCAGTTAATAGTACTTACTTGTCTTCATTAACTTCAACTTTCCTTTTGTTCTTCTGTAGGTTCTCTTTTTCCTGTTTGGTTTTATTTGAAGCTCATTTTTAAAAGTCTTGACCTGCTTTTCAGTAACATGGGACTTGAGAGTTTTCATCCACATTTATAGTTGCAGGCACTTATGTTGGAATGTCTCTCTTTTTTCCAATCTTTCAGGATCTCAGCAGCAAGGACATGAAGAGGGATTTGTACATAGTTGCTCATGTAATCCGAATAGGTACAGTATGATTTAGTGCTTGAAATATACGTAATAAACAGAGCTCTTATTTTTAAATGTATGCTTTAATTAGCTGACTTTATGATGATTTATACATTTAGAAAACTCAGTCATAGACTGACATTCACACCATATGGAGCCAAGTGTTGGAAAGTTACTGATGACTATTTAACGGTGATTTTGTTTTTCTGAGTATGAAACAATCAAAAAATTTTGATTAAATGCTGCATCTACAGGAGAGGGACAAACTAAGAAGGCTTTTTGTTTATTGTTTAAAAATTTCAAATGAAATCCTTTTACTGGTGTTACAGCTGGGTTACAGGGCAGGACATCAGCATGTCTGACCATCCATATCAAATAAATCAGAGGCTGTTAGACAAATAAATATCAGGATTTGTTTGCTGCTGTAGGAGTCTGTGGTGCAAGTACATATTTCACCTGTGTTAAGTATAATTTATTGTAAATACTAGGCCTAAAATGTTAACAGTAGGAGCAGGAGAGACAGGTTCCTCAGCTGTATTACTGTAAACAAGTGACTAGTGCAGTGCCATTTGTGTGTTTCAGGTTTTCAGGTGACTGAAGAATGGCCAGGCAGTGTTTGCAAGGAAAGGGTTTTTAAGCCTGTTGCCTGTCCAGTCACTGCTCACACTCATTACCAGCCACAGATACCTTTTCTGAAGCACAGCAGCTCTAAACAGAGCTTTGTGTGTTGTCCTGGGAATGACAATGTGCCTTCAGAGCCACAAATGTGTCAGAGAGGTCGGGGTTTCATTATCTAACTTCCCATGTCATAATTGCCAACACGTCAGAATTGCTCTGTTATCACTTGAGGTGATGAATGAAGCTTGTAGAAAGGTGCTGTATTAACCTTGATGCAAGGGCTGCACAAATTATTATGTGTAATGTTACAAGTTCACTTTGATTATCACAGGGATTTTTCTGGCCTTGACATCCTTGGCTCTATTTAAAAGCTGTGTCAGTAATAGGAAGTTAACCACTGAGCAGCTTTGTACCTCAGAATTCTCCTTCCTGTGCTCCAAGAAGGACCCATCCAAACATGAGAAACAACCAATATAGAATATTACATATATTATATACAATATATAACACATTCCCTTAAAGTAATTGAATGAGAATTTGTGCAAGTAGTGCACTCTAAGGAAGGAGCACAGTGAATCTCTGTGTGGGTCAGACTGGTGAGTACAAGCCATATTCTTGGCTCATCCACAGATGATTTGTAGTCAGCCCAGCTGGATGCAAATATGTGTCATGGAGCTGCAAATCAAAGCTGGCCAGACATGACGCTTTTCACTTTGCCCTTGACTGTTTTTGGCTGAGTGAGCTGTAGTTTCAAATGGACCTCTGGGTTTGAAAAGTATAGGAGTGAAAAGCTGTGGTGGGTTCACCCCAGGTGGACACCAGGAGCCCTCCAAGTCTTTCTGTCACTCCCCTCATCAGCAGGATGGGGGTGGGGGGAAATGAGATGGAAGGACATTAGTGGGTGAAGATAAAGGCAGTCTGACAAAGCAAAGGCTGTGAGCAGAAGCAAAGGAAAACAAAAGATTCATTCTCTACTTTGTCAGCTGTTGATGTGCAGCCACTTCCCAGGAAGCCAGGCCTCAGTCTGTATAGAGCCAAACCTCGCAGAGACAAATGTCCCTACTCCTTCTCCTTTTATTGTCATGTGGTGTGGGACATCCCTTTGGCCAGTGTGGGTCAGCTCTCCTGGCTGTGCCCCCTCCCAGACCTGCCCCCCAGGCTCCTGGAGAGGGGGATCTCGCAGAGGCTGCCCTGGGGCTGTGCCAGTCCTGCTCAGCATCCCTGGGCTGGCACCAGCCCAGCATGTGGGGCTCCTCCAGAGCCAGGCAGGAGTCTCAGCCTGAGCTGCAGTGTCCTGGGTGTGTGTTCAGTGGGGTCATGATCACAGCAGGCAGGATGTGGCTGCGTGTCCATCCCTGATGTTTGAATTTCCTTCCTTTTAGGCCGCATGTTGCTCAATGACTCCAAGAAAGGCCCCCCACATTTGCACTATCGGCGCCCCTACGGCTGCGCAGTGCTGAGCATCATGGATGTGCTCCAGTCCATCTCTGAAATCAAGGAAGAGAAGGACTTTGTGCTCAAAGTTTACACGTGAGTAGCTCCTAGAAGCAAGTTTTTTGCTTCTTTATTATTCCAGCAGCTCACAGAAACTAATGAATATTATCCACAGATGTTTCAGGTGTATGAAATGCTTCAGAAGTTATTGAATATTGCCCAAATCTGTGTGCCTTGCAAAGCTGCTCTTTTATTAATGTGAATTATTTAAAATCTGCTGAGCTCAAACCCAAAGAAATGTTCTGCGTTTCATCTGATGGAGGGAATAATAACTCATACCTCATCTGCTATTCCTTACTACTCATGGTAACCAACACAAGAAGTAGAAAACAACTGAAGTTGACAGCGTGTGACCAAAATTCTCAAAAGGAATCAACATTTTTTTGAGCAGGAATCTGTCTTCAGTTATTTGTAATTTTGAACTTTGAACTAACAAATTCTTATTATGAAATGTGGTCTCACAGTTGTAATAAAGAAGCCACAGACAAACTGTCTGGAGACTGCAGGGAATATTTAAATCCCTTGTCAGTGAGGATAAATACTGGCAAGATCTGTTTTGCAGATGGGCTGAGGCAGCTGACACAGCTTTGTGGTCTGTGGCCACTATTGAGAGTAATAAGATAATTTGGTGGGGTAGGGAACTTTGTCATTCTTTGAGAAGTGCATTCAGCAGCAGAAAATGTGACCTTCAAGGGAAACTAAATGAAAAAATGTCTTTTACTGTTCACTGAAGATTCTTGGATGTCTCTTCATACATTAGAAATCTCTTAAGTCCTAACAAAAGTCTCTCAGAGTCAGCTCTTTCATTCTTCCTTTGCCAAAAGTTATGAAAATTGTAGCAAAAATGTCAAATTATAGGGAAGAAAATGGTCATCTTTCTTCTCTCTGTCAGTAGAACCTGGCCAGTCTTGGCCTTTTGTCACATTCAGTTCCAGCTTATCTCAGACCAGTGGGTTTTGGCTATATAGTTCTATTGGCTTTGTAGATATGGTTAATGTATTGCAACTGCAACATTTTGAATGTTTACAGAAATGGAACATTCTGATTATTAGATTTCTTTTGTTGCCCATTTAATGCCTCTTTAGCTTCTGAAAAATAGAACAGAAAAAACTTGTTGGAACAGTGGACTTTGTCAGTGACAAGTGGAGTCACACAGCCCTTTAGAGCAACCCACAGTCTTCATTCAGTGATGAAATAAAAATCACAGGATACAGAGCTTCCCCTTTCTTCCTGCTAATCTGCAGTGTTTTGATAACATGGATTCCCTTCACAGCACCCAGAGCCCAAACAGTTTTTGCCTAAATTCCTCAGCAGATTTGCAGCAGTCATTCCTCATGTGGGCAGGGAGAGCCCCTGGCTGAATTCAGCTCTGTAATCAGATGTTTGTAATTCTTTATCACTATTATCACTCTCCTGGGCTGTTTTAAGGCTTGTACATCATTCTTTTATGTAGCTGCTGTTTGCAGTGTTCTGTGTAAACCTCCAGCAGAAATATTCAGGAGGGAACATGGATATATCTGAGAGGCACCAGCTCATCCCCTTGCAGCTTTGATAGCTGCTGGTCTTTCATGACAGAGTTTTCACAGGTTTGTCTCCTGCATCTTCTCTTTGCACACTGCTTTAGCTAACCTGCCTTTTCGTGTTCGTAGGCTGCAATTGAAATGACAGGGTTTTGTCCTTTGGAAGTTTAAAATTGAATATGAGTGCTTAAACAGCCCTGAACTGATTTTGTTACCTGCTGCTCTCATTTTGATTACTGTTAAAATGCCTCAGGCCAACTCTGAAACATCTTAAAGATGAAATAAGGAGAGAGGTGTATCTGTGTTTTTCAAGAAGCAGTAAAAAGCATTCATTTTATACACAATGTGGCTAAAGCTTACAGCTGCCACAAATGAGGCAGCAAGAAAAGCCTTCTCACAGGGAGAAGCTGGAAAAAAATTGAGAGACTGTAAACCTAACAAAGGCTGAAACAAATACATGGTCTGTCAATGGAGACTTCTGCTGAATACACAAGAGAATGCTTATGGGAGGGGGAAAAAAATCAATTTACTTCACCAGTCTTTCTCAGCTTGTCTTATTATTGTTAAAGATTTATGTCTGAAAAATATTTTTTTTTTTCTCACAACTGAGATTTTCCTTTTTGTTAATCCCACAGTCATATTAAAATCTCCCTAAGAGGATAGAGTACCACAGCTGTAGTTATAAGCTCATTATGCAAAAGCATAAAGGTTTACTTTTATTATTCTTTATAATATATGTAAAATAATTTAAAAGTGAGATGGAAGTTAAATTCTCAGTCCATTTTTTCAGAAACAACTTAATATTTTGTATTAATTTTTATCTTTAATGAAATTTTTTGCTCATTGAACGTTACTCTTTGTGTTCATCTTGCAATTCCTCTGAAAACTTCATGCATTTCTCTTCCATATTCACTTGTTCTGTTTCTTTTTTTCTGTCCTATTTTCTTTCAATCTTTTTTTTCCCTCTTTCTCCAGCCCTAGATCTTAAAATTCTTACCCGTTAATGCCTGAATGCCTTTCCCTTTTGCTGTTCCATTGTTGCTGTTTGCCCAGCTGGACAAGAGCTCACATCCCATTGCTGTCCCCAGCTGCTGACACCGGGGGCTGCTGTGGGATGGAAAACATTCCAAATGTGTATTTGCTGCACAACCAGCCAGCCTCAAAGGTGATGGATGGCTCAGGAGAAAATTCTTATTTAAAGGAGAAATAGATTCTTTTATATACTTGGTATTTGGACAAGTAAAATGTGAACACAGAGAGACACATTCCAAGTGTTTCCAGGCCAGCCTGTCCAAGCTGGGAGATCTTCCTTCCTGGCACTCAGGAAATACAGAGTACAGCTTCCACTGGCACTTGGAACAAAGCTGGCTTTAAGCTGCCTTTCCAGTTGATTTTGGGATAACTTGGTTGCAGGTTAATTTGCAGGCATAAGTCATTGGAGGCTGAAACCTATTTTAACCACTCCAGAGGCTGGTACAGCAGCTTAAAAATCACCACAGGTTAGACATTTATTTGTAACTGTGAGGAGGGAGGATGGCATAGAGATTGTGCTGTAGGTTCTCTCTCTACTTTTAGGAGAATATTATATGGAGAAGGATAAATGACTTTTAATGTGTTGACGATGTGAAGATAATTTTTTTCTTGATGAGTGAGCTGAATTAGCACACACCACCACAATTACTGGCAGGGGGTTTGTACTGTCCATCAATGCCTTAGCTCTGTTGTGTTTTGGTTTTGAGGGATTGTTTTGCAGAGTACAAATACAGTCAGTTTACCATCCTGTGAAGTTCTGCAAGGTCACTTCATGCTAATCTGCCTTGTGTGACTGTGGGAACCAGAGTGTCTTCTCAGAAGGGACATAATACTTACAGGAGGAGGGCACTAGAGCAACTGAAATATTCTGTATATTTCATTGGATCCAAATTGTCTCTGTTCCTTTTGCTGTTCTAAGAACATTTGGGGGTGTCAGTAATTTTGCCCTCACAGGCTTTGGGGGTTACCTCATCATTCTTGGCAGCACATGGTTTTGCAAGACTGAAGCTGCAGCAAATTACCAGCTCCTACTTGTAGATAGCCTGAATTCCTTCTGTTCTTCAGTTACATAATGCAGCAAACAAAAACATCCCCACTGTCTTCCCAAGAGCTAGTGTGTGTCTTACCCTGGCTGTGCTGGCATGTTGTACTCTTGTGGGGAAGCAAAAAAGGGGAAAAAACGGTAATATCCTTGGAGAAGTTCTGCAAAGTGATTCATTTCTCAAAACTTCTAGGAGCTGAAGCTTGGAGTATTAGCTTGCTTTTTTTGTTTTAACCTTTAAGAGTCAATAGGACAGAAGTTTAATTAAATTGTTTAATTCAATTGCTTTTCAGGAGAAATGAGATTCACTATTGCTGCTGAGTTAAAAATTGCTGACTTCATGGGGAATCATTGAATCTTGCTGTTCTGATTTAAATAAAGCACAGCTTTATTTATTAAAGACAGTCTTGAGCAACATACTGCTTTTCCTTTCCTTTTTAACCAATAGCACTGTTTGTGGTAAAGGTGCCATATTTTTCTCATGAGAGAAGATGAAATGGCTCATCTTTCATGTAAAAGTTTGATAAAGAGGGTCACTTCAGCTCTCTGCCTTTCTCTCCCCAGGCTGAGGGACAGTAGCCTGTGGCCTCAGAACGTGGGGCTGGTTTTCGTGGTTCCTGTCTCAGTGGCACCTCAATTCCTGCATGTTGTGCTTTGGATCTTGAGCAGAAGTGTAGCATTTATTTTCTACATGACAGAATTCAGCTAGAATGTCCAGAGCTTTCTTCATTCTGTCGTAATCTGAAGAGTGGAACAATGGCTTTGATGACAGAAGAGTCACCACCAGCTCCAAAGTGTCCATTGAAGGGACATCACTATTAGAGAATATCTTATTTCCTCCCACTTGTAAAAATAAAATAAGAGTTGTGTGGTATTTCTCTCATTCATCCAAACCCTACAAACTTTCATATTATCTCTGCAGCAAGGTTGAGTGTTGTGATCTAAGATGGTTCAACAGAAAGCATTTAACTTGAATTAGTGTTCTTTTATTTTAGGTGTAACAATGAAAACGAATGGTGCCAGATCCATGAAAATATCATCCGCAAGTCCAGCACCAAATACACAGCCCCCAGCTCCAACTATGGTAAATATCTCCTTGAGCTTGTTCCTCAGAACAGCTGAACATCTCCTTTAGGAAACAGCTGATTATTTGTAGCAGAGAAATTCACTGAGATGTGAGGTTTTCCTTTCGTAGCTAATGACAGATAAATAGGGAAAGTAAATCCTGTCTTATCTGTTTACCTCATGTAATGATGTCTGTAGTTGCTAATTCAGAGATATCACTGCTCTCCCATTCCAAATGAAGCAGCTGATAGGATACAGTTCAGCTTCATTACAGCCAGTTCTGCATTCGTTACCGAGTGCCTGAATCACAGTGATGTCCAAATACTGAATTTGTCTTAATTTTGCTTGTTTGCATATTGAGACACTGTAGTGGAATACACGGTGCACACTCCCATAGAAGAGATTAAGCACAGTAAGCAAATAAAACAATTTTCAGATTTGGGATTCTACTGTGTGTAAAGCTGATTTAATTCCCTGCTTCTCCTCCTGTTCAAGTTATCTACTAGTCATAATTAAAAGATCTTCCTAAATTCTTTATAAGTTTGAAAACTTGAGTCTGAACTTGCAAATTTGCTCCAGTCTTTTTACATTGGAATTATTATCTTTTTTTTTCCATTGGTTTGTACTTAATAGCAAACAAGGATATAAAATGAACAAGTTTTCATGTAAGTGGCAAAACCAGCCAAGGCTGATTTCTAATGGACATGTGTCTCTTGTGTGCTGGGAAACCTTCTGTACACACAGACATCCTCATACATGGTATCCAAAGGGTTTGGATTTTTTCCATGGTTTCAGAGCCTGTGTTTTCCCTGCAGAGCTCTCCTGCCTACCCAGCTGGGCAGTTGCATGTCCATGTTTTGGCAGCTTTTGAGTACATACATGCTGACTGGCCAGCTGGCGGGTTGGCCTTTCTTTTCCTTCATTTTAGGGCTTTATGCTCATTTTTTTCATCCCAACTCTGGGTATTCATTAAATTTATACAATCCTCATGTAATCTGGGTATCTACTTATTTGCCAAATTTGGCTTCAGCCAAATAACAGGCTTGAAAATGACTTCAAGGGGAGAAGGCAGGAAGTGGGTGGGAGGTACACGATACTCCTGGTTGTGTTCCCCTGGTAACTTGTCAGAAAATGGTGACTAAATATTGGTCACAAAGCCTAATTTCTCTTAGGAAAGAGCAGGACTTTGAATGGCTCATGCAAAAATGTGCATCCAAGGCAGGGCTTGGTTTGGTGTGTGTTGTTCTGGGCAGTGAACACAAATGACAGGAAGAGCTCTTGACAAGTGACACTTAAGGAGATAAAGAATGTGGAAATTTGCTCTGTGCAGGTAATTCTCATGGATATGTGGAGCTGGTAGTGTGTGCTCAGCAGGTGAGACTGGGATTGAATGGCAGAGCTTAATCCTGGTATTTTTTTGTATGGTGATGCTGGACTTCTTAATTTTACCAGTACACTCTCCTATGCTGTAAATTAAAAGCAAGTAGAGAAAACATCTGGACTGAGATTGTGTGTAATTATTCCTAGTCCAGCTGTTCAGATGATACACTGAACAACAGAGCTGGTTGCTGAAGTCAGTTTGGCCAGTTTGCACTCCTGAAACATGTTGAGGAGCTGCTGGGAATTTCATTAAAATCAACATCCCTCTATGAAGCAGTTAAAGAAAAGACTGGAAAAGGTCCACTTTGAGATTTAAGTTTTCTTCATGGTATAAAGCAGGATTAAAGGCATTTTAGAGATGTTCCAGAGCTTTGTGTGGTTGGTGGTCCCTCAGACAGAGGTGGCATTGCTCATACGTGTGTTGTAACCTGCTGCATGTGAGGAATAGAAATAATGGAAGTACTTTCTGTATCCTGGGACATGTCTTCAAAATTAAGTATTCTGGTTGTTATGAGTTGTATTTTAATATAATTCTGTGCTCTTAACTGATCCCTTACAACAGTTTTGTTTCCTTCATTTCAATTTTCAATTACTCCAAGGGAGAAAAGAACTCTGTGTTTATGTCTTGTATTAAATTAACTGTGGAGCAAAACATTAGTTTACCTGTATGCTTTGTACACACAGAATCTAATTCTTAGATCAGAAGTAATGAACCTCTTTGTTTGGTTTTTCTCCCAGGACTTATAATATCTCTTCAGCTCCTTCGTGGTGACATGGAGCAGATCCGAAGGGAAAACCCCATGATCTTTAACAGAGGCGTTTCTGTCACCAGGAAGCTGGGATTTCCTGATGTCATAATGCCAGGTAAACAGAGCAGCTCCAAGCTGAAAATATTGGTCATTATTTTCTCTTACTCTCCCAGTCAAGTGCAGCTGGGATGGGCACTTTACTTGAGTAAGATTTGTAACAGAGTTGTCTTATTTATCAGGAAATTCCAGATTTGGGGAGGCAAATGCTAAAACATTGTCAGGAACAGACATTGCAGTGATAGAAGGTGGACAGAAGGGGATCTGGAAAGATTGCTGATATTCCCCATTAACTGATAACCTCTTGCCAGTTAATATCCCTCTTGTTCACTCAACATAGAGACATTTCTTTTTAAATGCATGAAATTTCTTCTTCCCAACAATCCAAATCCTGGAAAAAATGAGTTTCCACTTTGCATCCTTGATGTTTTTGAGTTTGTGTGATCCTTTTGTAATGAGAAGCAGAGAAGGTGCAGACCTGGTCAGATTTTCCCTCTGGCCTCTCAGAGCAGCTGGTCCATGCAATGTCTTGGCTGCAGCCCTGCTGTGCTTCCTCTGCTCCTCACCTCTGGAGCAGCAGCTGGAGATGCTTCTTGGCCTGGCAGCCCCAGCACAGCCAAGAGTTCATTTAAGAGGAGAACCCAGAATGTGGGCAGTCATGCAACCACATAAAACCTGGTGTTCCAGTGGCTTGACTTTTCATAAGAAATGGGTTTGCTAATTAGTAGCATTTGAACTATTACTCTTGCTGTGATGAGCAAGCCCACAGATGACTTTGCAGACATAGGAGATTTGGTGAAAGCATAATGGGAAAAACATCAGATTTTATTACTCAAAAGGCTGCAGTGAGACCTCAGTACCAGAAGTAGTTGTAGCCTCATTATGGAAGCTCTTCAGAAACCACAATACAATAGGGAGTAGGTGGGAAGCATTTCTAGAAACTAAAGAGTCAAAAGATTTAGAACAACATGTGTATATTTACTAATGAGCTTGAAAATGGTGGTAACAGAGCAGCAGAGGATGTGGGCTATAAAGCCAATTATAAATTTTGGTTCTCAATGATCTTATAGCAGTTCCAGGCATAACCCAAAGCACTCAAACAGGGAAAAGATGAATTATTTCAGACTGATGTACAGACTCAGCAGCTGCAAGGTGATCTGCTGTTATTGAGATCACAGCTGGATGTGTCACATTTACACACCTGTGCAAGGGAATTGATTCTCCTGCAAGAACTGCTTGATCCTCCATTTCTGTGGATAAAGCTGTACCTCAGGTGCTTCAGGCTACTGAAGGAACAGCTTTGTGTCCTCAGTGTTCCCCTGAGCAATTTTTTTTTTTTGTTCTTCTGGGCCCTGGCCCTCTGTGAAGTGCACAGTGGGTCCCCTGTATTTGCTGCTTTGGGCCAGGGCTTGAGCAAACAGCAGCAGTGCTCATACAAAAAGTACTGCCCTAAGCTTTTAAAATTCTCCGTTCATTGCAGCTAATCCATTTCCAGATTCTCTTTGTGAGAACCACAGTTCTTTTTGGAGAAGACACTGGGGTTTTAAGATGATATCCTGCCTCTCTAGAGGATCTGGGCACAGAACTTCTCCTTGATTCCAGGTGTGCTACAAGAGGTTTTCATATATTGAGTTTAGATGCAAAGCTTTAGGCGTTGTAAGAATAATGGTTCTATTTGTGAGGGAAGGCAGTTTGTGTGTGTCTGTAAGCACCAAGTAAGAAGAGCAAAGCAGTTGAGGAAGTGTAAATGAACTTTCACTGTAGTTATAAATGAGGACATTGCCAGAGTAGAGAGGAGCTCTACTCTCTGTGAAGAGAGGGATAGTCATGAATGGGGCTCCAAAAAAACCAGCTTTCACTGTCTTGGGTATTCTTCAGATTAATGAAGTCTCTGGAAAATGAAGAGATTGAAATGTAGTGGAACTCCACTGATGCAGCAAACAGTGTTCATTAATTACTAATCAAGGATTTTTTTGGAAATCAAAGTATGTTTGACATACTCAAGTGACAGCAGATATTTGCCTGTTGTTTGCTTTTAAAACAACAGATTCATTTGGGGGTGGAGTTTGCCTGACATCCAGGACAGAACATGTGGCTTGTGTTACCTTTGAGGTGGATTGGCCCAGCTACATGAACAAGGAATGTCTATCAATTGACTTTGTGCTTATATTTCTACAGCCAGGATCAAACATTCCCTAGCTTTATGAGTATTGTCTAAAGTTGAAAAATAATTCACTGGGGACACACATGACCAAAAAAAAAGAATCAAAAAAACCCCAACCAAAGACTAAAGCCTGTCACACATACTAGCAATCCTCAGCCATGTCTGCTGCTTTAATAGTCTTTGTCAAACCATCTCTTCCTTGCTTTGCTTCAGAACTGTTTGTCATTAAACACAGGGTTTCCTCTTCCAGAAGACTGCACAGAAAGTTCATGGCTTGTATTTTGCAAGTGGTACAGATTTTTCAGGACAGTGTGGCTTGAAAATGTTTTTTATGAATCAATTAATAAGGGTTATGTCACCTGGTACTTTTTAAAAAGCAGTGATCATTCTGCTGGACCAAGAAATCTATTTTTAAAAAAGTAAATAGCTCTAGCATTTCAACTTAATTATATTTGTCATAGGTTTGAACATTTTCATTTTATTTTTTAGCAGGAAATCCTTTCATATGTGCACATCTTAACTATTAAAATTCTGTAGCTGTGTCTCATTACTGTTTTCCTATCCCTTTTTGTGTTCTAGACTGTAGCATTAGCTCCCTGTATCAAGCACTCTTTTTCTGTCCCTCAGATAGGAGCAACATCAGTGGTAGCTGGTCATCATTAAGAAACAAAGTGAAACTGGTCTTTATGGGTTTGTATCTTGCATGGTTACGCAGAACAAGCTTAATATTATACAAAACAACTCTTCCTGTCTTCTTTTGTAAAGATAAAATGTTCTTTGTTTCCTACTGTGTTGTAATCTGACAAGAGCATCATAAAGACTTCAGATATCTTTTTTTGGCAAAATCAAAGGGAGTTCGGTCAAACCAGCCTCCTGATGAAGTTATGGTGGGGTTTTATTCATTTGTGGTTTGGTTTTTTTTTTCCATATCTTTTCTAAATTGCTCCTGAGTTTAAGGCCATGCATCTGATCCTGCCAATTTTACCTTTCCCCGAGCTGAGAGCAGAGAGGCCTGTGCTGCTCCTTGGGGATTGCAGCTGGGCTTTGTGCAGGACTTGCTGAGCAGAAATCTGTTGCACAGGCTTGGTGTTTGTCAGTCCCCCAAGGACACCCCTCCCTTGCCCATGTGCTGATAAGTATTCTGTCTTTTCCTTTGATCCTCTGATGAAAAGTGCATGCTTCATCTCCTACTCGTGAGTGATGTTTCTTTCTCTTTTTTCTCTCTCCTTGTCTTAATTTCCTGGCTTCTCTCCTGTTCCTTTCCCTTTATTCTCTCCCCTTTGTTTCTGATGCAGAGATGAAGATTGTTGGGTGTAAGTTTCTGCTTTTCTGTGTAATGTCTGCTTTTTGCTTGCTTTTTTTCCATTTCCATCTCTTCCATGGAATGTTTGGATTGATAAAGACAACGAATCATAACAACACAGAGAAACTTTGGTAACAGGGAGGTGGAGACTTTGTCTCTCTTCATACCTCAGGGTTTCAGGTAAATTTAGTAACTGTGATGGGTGAATCAGTGAGAAACAGGTGATTAACATCTCAGCATCTGTTCAGTCAGTGAGCACAAAGTCATGGCAAAAACACATTGAGGAAAGGACATGGTAAAATCCATCAGCCATTCTCAGGATGTTCATGGCAAGAATGTTAACAAGACCAAAAGACATAATTATGTAATAACTATCACCAAAAAGTGTCTACAGGGAGAGTATAAATTATTATTGTTATAAATAAACTTGTGGAAGCGGAAAGTTGGAGGAGACAAAAAGCATTAAAAAACAACTTCGTACTACTGAAAGGCAACTATTCCAGGGAAATCACTGCATTATAAAGGGCATTGTATAAATTCTTTTCTATACATAGAAGTCAAACAATGGGTAGCAAATAACCTAATAAGTATTGCTTGTCCCTTTTCTTTGAAACAATTGTGTTCTGTTCAGTGAAAGCTGGAGGAGCACACAGAGTTTAACTTGCATAATGTTCTCTTTGGAGGAAAAAAAAAGCTAATTTAATTTGCCATAGAGGCAGCAGATAAAAGCTGCTGTAATATTGCTTACAATTGTGTTAATAGTTGCTCACTGTAACTATTTCAAGAATATGGGCCTTAAAAAAAACCTTCTGCCTGGCTGGTGAAGGGGCAGAGAAATGAGCTCCTGAAATGGATGGAATGGGATTCCCAGAGTGTGGGACAATGCCAGGAATGCAGTGGGAATATGGGGGGGCTTCACAGGGCTGTCAGGGGGATGTCACTGGTAAAGCCAGGGAAAATCACCCAGTGGGAGGATGAGACTGGGAACAAGTCCCGAGGAGCACCAGAAAGCAGGCCAGGGGTGTTGCAGACCCTTCCCACTGACCCTTGGCCAGTTTGTCCTTGCCCCCTTGGTTTGGAGGAGCGATGTGATGAGCACAAAGCTGCTCCTGTCAGCTCAGTTGTGCTGAAGTCCCTGCCCTTCCCAGGTAGCTGTGTTTGCACTGGAAGCAGCTGCAGCTCCAGGTGAGGGTGGAGTTTTGCTGTTTGAGATCAGGGACCCATCACTGCCCCCCTCCAAAGCAGCAGCTTCCAGGGAAGAGCCATCCAGAGAGGGAATGTCCGGGGTCATGTCAACAGACAGTGGCTGTTGGGCTGCTTCAGGTTATTAAGTCTTGAAAATGATAAATGACTATTTGGAAGTCTCCCAGTACATTCCTTTATACTGCAAATGCAAAATCAATATTTGGCTCATGTAGCTTTTTCCACCACTCCTTTTTGCCCCCATTACTATTAAAATAGTTTGAGATGATATGAGAAAGGATTTCCTTTCAACACAAGTGAACCTCCCCAAGCTATAATTCATGATTTATAATTTAAACAACTGTATGTTGGACATTGAGCTTTGTAAACAGGTTAAAACAGACAAAACAAAACCCCCATAAAGGTGAAGGGAGTTGATAAAGAAAGAGCCCCATACACATTATTTTTTAATATTAGAAAGGAAAATACTGTCTTTCAAGGCATTCGATACAGAATTAAGTTACTGGTCTGTAACCATGTATATAAAAGGTGCATGGATTATGCTAAAAGGAAGTTTAGTTTTGTTTTTAACTGGAAAACAATTGTAGAGAAATGGGCTTTGAAACAAATCCCATTCTGAAAACTCTTGTGAGGTTTTCAGTTCATCCTTGACAGCCACCCAGCACAGCGATCTCAGTTTAAAATGACATCAGCAGGCTTTGCTCTATAAATACTGTGGCCCACTGGCCTTGTAGCACTTTTTATTCCTGTTCTGATGATGGGAGGCCACAGCTCACCCAGTTTTTCGCTCTGTGCTGCTGTTTGGGAAGACCTGAGGCCTCTGTGGTCCAAGCTGAGGTACCAGCCTGGTTTTCCCCCAAAATGCAGGATTTACTGTCACAAGCACGGGGCTGTTTGTGCAGGCATTTGCAGGAACGGTCTGACATCTTCCACAAGTTCATTATTTATCTCTTTGTTTCTTTCCAATGGAATTAACCCAGCCAAGCCCTGTGTGCCCAGGTTCCTGCCTCGGCTGTTGGTGGGGTTGGAGCTGCCCAGGCCTCTCCTGGTGCCACCATGGACAGTCCTGTGCCAGCTGTCCCCTGTCTGCTCCCCTGTGTGCCCAGCCCCACGTGGGACTGAGCTTTCTCTCTGGCCCTGCACACTCAGAGCAGAGATTGCAATAATAAATAAAATAAATAAACTGCTCTGCACTCAAGCTTTTGCTTTGGGCCAGCAGAGCTCAAATCCCTCAAAACCACTAGCAATAACAAAACCAAAAGGCTTGTGAGGCCTCAGGTCAACTGATATGTTAGGAAAAGGAGATTGCTCCTTGTAGGAAGGTGATTTCCACCAAAATAATCACCCTACCTGATGGTGAAATGCTTTTTATCTTTCTTAGATACATTTACTTCCTATTTTTACTGTATGCAGTGACCTTTTGTAGACTATTTTTACAAGAGAAGATCACTGTTATATTTCACTATAGTACTTTTTCCCATCTTTTTCCTTAGTTTTCATGCAAATCCACTGACTTTAAGATCCCTCTACACCCCACCCCAAAGGCATTTTTTTTAATTAGTGGAGTAATATCCCTCCTGTTAAGCTTAATAGAAGATAAGATGCTATATATAACTAAATGCTGCCTTTAATTTAGGCTGGGAAATTATTTGCTATCTGACATTGGACTTTGTGTAGCCAGACTGCCTTCTAGAAAAGAGGTCATAAGTAGGGAGCTCCAAAATGCTAATTATAGTGAGTACAATTAATTTCTATTAAGATTTACAGCATACAAATTGAAACTTTTTTCCTAACTGTGCAAACTTCCAAGATAAAAGGATGGCATCTGTTAAGCAGGAGGATTTTTAAAACAAAAGGCCCAACTTAAACCATATTTTGTGATGAATTTTGTATTTCCTTGATATCCCTATAATGAGGATAGAGGTATCTCAGCTTGATTTTGATAATTTTCTCTATTGTGGCCCATGGATTGTTGCATTTGATGCTGTGCTTTGATAAGCCAAACCAGATCCAATACCCAAGGTTTTTCACAAGCTCTTGCTGTCATCTTTTCCCTGTTGATGCCCCCCGGCAGCTCAGCCTCTGCCTGGGAGGTGTTCCCAGCACTGACCCTGCAGGAGAGGGAGGCTCCTGGAGAATGGAGCCTGTTCTGCACACAGATCCCCATTCACACACAGCTCCTAGTGGGAAGCACTGCCTGGCAGCCACAGACCTGGATTTTCCATGCTGAAAGAGTTGTACTTATCTCCAGAAATAAAATAGAAAGCAAAGGCACGACTAAAAGCTTCTATTGTTTGTCCCTACAGTAGATTAAGGAACAAGTTCTGTGGGGTTTTAGA
The DNA here is from genome assembly GCF_001522545.3 of Parus major. Classification (NCBI taxonomy): domain Eukaryota; kingdom Metazoa; phylum Chordata; class Aves; order Passeriformes; family Paridae; genus Parus; species Parus major. The sequence goes on along the minus strand of NC_031781.1, from coordinate 4,067,973 downwards.
CTTCAGGAGGAATTTGAAGTGCTGCTTTGAGGGGCACAAAAGGATGTCCCTCAGTGCCTGAAAGCAAATGTGCTGCCTTACTTCATTGTGCTTCTGATTAATACAGAGATTTAACTGCATCAGCTTCTCCAAGTGGAAGAAGTCAGATGTTGAAGGAGTCTCTGCTTTGTTCCATTACTTCGTTATTTAGTATCTTGGGGCTGATTAACAAAATACTTGCCTTGAAAGGATTTACTTCTTTTTTTTTTTTTTTTTTTTATTTTTATATATTGCCCTTTAGTATGTTTGCCTTTCTAGCAAGTAAAAAGAAATGTTAAGTGTGAACCATCATAAAATTGTGACAGTAACTAAATCTTACATAAAAATGGGTGTTACCTGCTGTCCCTTTGGTGCAGACTTTAGAATTGACCACATTAGTTTTGAAAGCAGTTTCACAAATCAGATTCTAAAATAAAAACAAACCAAGCGAAGGAGAGTCTGTGAAATTCAGGGTAACAAGATGCTGAGACACAAGTATTTCTATTTCTGAATATAGTAAATGACGTAGTGAGAAGCTGGCAATTGTCCATAGTGGCTGCTTTCATATAGCCATGAATATGGATGCCAGAGGCCAGCCAGAAATGTAGCAAAAATTACATTTATAATTCCTTCATAATCCATCTGAACTGAATTGTGATCAGGTTCCCAAAAAGGCTGCTTGTATTTTGTTATGATAAAAGGAAATTATGAAAACGTAGAAAACGTTTGAAAGGCTAACTGAACATAATGTTATTCTGATCATCACAAAAATACTTATTTTTCATAAAATATATTGGAAATAGGAAGTCTGAAGCTAAGGATATTTTGTCAGGCTCAGCCTGACAATTCCAGCTCAGCTAACAAGGCACAGTATAGCAGTAAGAGGTTTTTTTCCCTTCTCCACTTACATAATTAAAACCAGTATTGATTCTGAGTTCACATTATTAAAGGCATTACTAACAACAGTCTGATTTTATGCACTGATGTTAAACTGTTCATCCTTATTAACAATTAACTTGCTGCTTGGAATGATTTGGGCATCAGCCATGGTCTCTCAGAACACAGAGAACGATTTGCAGAGTGGAGCTGGGACGCCCCCGGTGTCCCCTGTGGAGTTTAAGGCTGTGGCTCTGCTCTGTCCCTGCAGGTGACATCCGGAATGACCTGTACCTGACCCTGGAGAAAGGGGACTTTGAAAGGGGTGGCAAAAGTGTGCAGAAGAACATCGAGGTGACCATGTACGTGCTCTATGCCGATGGAGAAATCCTGAAGGTAAGAGCTCCTGTCCCTGGGAGCCTCGGGTGCTCCCTGCAGGGACACATCCTCTTGCCCCAGAGTCTCTGATGCAATGCAAGAGCTAAAATAAAACTGGCTCTCTCATTTTTTTTTAAATCTTTTTTTTTCTTAAGTTTGTAAGCTCTATTTATGGTCAGTTATAAATCTGTAAGAATTTGGAGCAGTTCCCTTATATGGGGATAGAAGACTTGGAGAAAATACTCATAAACTGAAAAGCCTGTGTGATTTCCAAATGTGATGTCAGCAGCTAAAGTAAAAAAATATAGAGTAACTGTAATCAGAACTGAGGAGTATATGGCATATCTAAAATTAAATAATATGTGTCATACAACACCTTGAAATGTGATTCCGAGGGAGACTTCTAAGACTGAGTTGTTGGGTTACAGTACTGAATGTAGTTCTGGAAAATAACTGAATAAAATTTCACCCTGGGTTGGCTCCATTCCAGCTGGGGATGGGGATTCTCTGTTTCCTGTTTTATCTCCTCTGTTCTTTTAGTTTTATTGAAGAGAAGGAGGTGGGTGGGAGGTTGTGAATGTAGAGAAGTAAACAGGAAGTATTTCAGCATGAGCTGAACAAATAAAGAAGTAACTTTGCCCTACCTTTTCTTTTACCTCCGTCACAATAAAATCAGCCATCACTGTGGAGAATCTAAACACCTAAAAGTGTGTACTGAATACATAACCACAATCTTCTGGTTTTAATTGAAAGGAGAACTTCCATTACTACTTGTGATTTCTTTAAAAGTAAAGTGTATTTCTTGTAAGGGACTCGTTTGTGCTCAGAGCTGCTGCAAGAAGATCAGATTCCTTTTCAAACGGAGTGGCAAAGTTTTAATCATCAGTTGATATCAGTGTGCTGAGGACAAAGAGAAGTGCCTCCAACTGCAATATCAGCATCTTCATATGCTAATGTACATAATAATGCCTAATGATTACTTACAAAAGCCAGGTAATTTCTAGACATTATTGGTCTTAACTTCGGTGATTTTGGTTGGAATGGTCATTCACAAAGAAGTTGGTTTTTCATTACTCAGGACAGGAGGAAATTCCCAGAGTTCTCATCTGATATTAGAATAAAATCCTTAAATTTGTCCCAACCAGCAGCACAATCCAAATCTGAATTGTGCCTTTGTGAAGCCGTTAGCAGAATCATGCACAGGATTAATGAGAATTTTCTCAGCTCCTCATTGCTGCTGAATGTATCTTGATCCAGAAATAGTCCTATTGAAAGGAGTGAAATTACCTCCAGAATGTAGTGCTGTTCAAAATGAAAATGAGTATTTCCTTCTCAAAATGGTCTTACTCAATTGTTAGTATCTTTCAGTATAGTCTGAAAAATTAAAAAAGGAAAAAATCCTTTGACACATTTCTCACTTCTTTCTGTTCCAGCAGCAGGAATAGCCTATGAATTGCAAGGCACACCTTTACCAATAGAAATTTCCTGATAGTTTTTCTAGTTTAGCTTCCCTTCCCTGCCTCTGCCCTCTAATTCCCCTACATATTTGACTCTCAGGGTCACCAGGTGTCTGGAGATTAGTCTGATGTTTGTATTTTGCAGATCACAATTTAGAATTAAAGATTTACTAGTCTGACCTCCTCAGACTATAGATTGTAGAATAACTGCATGGGAAGAAAGTTAGCAACAGGAAGGAGAGACTATTCATTTATTTGAAGTTCACAGCATGAAACTGCATTTAGAAACTGGCCATTTGTCAGTCAGAGCAGGTTGATGGCTTCTTGATGGGATGAAAAAAGCTCACATTAAAATTTGAATTTTTACTGTACCTTGTAGAGGAAATAGAACTACTGTTTTGTTTGCTCCTAAGAGCCTAATGCAGAATGAGGTTTTGGAATTGCTGTGTTGAAGCCCAACCATTTACTTTTGCTACAGAACAGAACTGGGATCCTAAAGGTGTTCTGGGTTGCAGTAGTGGCACTGCTCTTTACTAACCTGCTGTTATTTGCAACACATAGTTCTTGTTGCTGTATTAAAAAGAATATGGGGTTGTGCTTCATCCCATGTGGTTGCTGAGGATTATTTGAGAGGACTGAGTTGTGTGAGTTCAGCCTTCAGTCACTCAGTTTGGATCAGAGCTTTTGCAGTCTCTGTCCACGTAGGCTGTCCTTGCATTGTGTTCCAGAATTCCAGAGAGCTTTTCTTCCCTTTTGGGCTCCTTCACAAATTCTTAACTTTCTCAAAGCCAGCAGATTATTGCCAGAGGTTGAACTAACTGTCTCTGATTAATGGGATGTTCTTGACCGGGCAGTCAGATAGTTAGAGATTTAAAAATCCCAACACTTCTGGTATGTTCTTGGGATGGAATTTACAGATGCCTTGGGGAAATAACCAGTAGTTCTTGCCATCATACTGTTCCGTGGATTTTTTTTTACATCAGAATTTATATTACATGTGTTATTCTTGGTCTGCTTAGCTTGTTTCTTCCTGGATTCATTATCCTTGGACATGCTAAAAGTGAAGAATCTCCAAGCTGTCTTTTTTTCTGCTTAGTTTTATGAGATGTTGCATCTCCCGGATCTCTTTGTAAGTGCTGGGTCTAGAGCATGGGTTAGTGCTTATACATAAAAAAGTGTGCTTCCTGCTCCATGTCTTTATCACAAAGGACCTTTTACTGTCCTTATTTCAGGACTTCAATATTTATCTTCTTTTCCTTCACTTGTATTCTAAGGATTTTTTATTTTCTTCATCTGTATTTTGAGAAGGCATAGATTGGGCAAGCTCTCTGAGTTTGTTATATCTGAAGGCAGAAATTTAGATCCAATTATGTTTTTAGGTGATGAATATTACACAGAAATTCTTTGCTTCCCACGGAGGAAGTAACTTGATTAGAATTTTCTGGGATACTTGGTGAGGATGGATAGTTGTAGTTTTGAAAGATGAACATTTGTAAAGAGCTTGGAAAGGTCAGTTAACACTTCTGAACTGAGATACTGAAGCAGAAACCTGGTTAAAGGATATTTTCACAGAAGGCTAATATTAAAAGTGATGGTCCTATTATGTCCTATTTTTTGGACTCGGTTTGGACTTAGATGTTTATTGTATCTACTCAGTGCTGGATGGAAAACTTAGCTTAAGATAATAACTTAAAATACTGGGATTCATCCAGTTTCACAGGTCTCTTTGTTCACCCTTTGACCCAAAACAAAGTTTGAAGATCTCCTAAAAAATTTCACATTTCACTGTGTCTGAATTTCTGCTTCTGACTCTTTTGTGTCCACAGAAAGCCATGAACTATATCAAGCTTATCACCAGGTAATAAAATGACTCCTGGCTGTTGATGTGATGTGTTTAATGCTGGATTGTTTCCTTTGGTGGCAGGACTGCATCAGCCTGGGCTCGGGGGAGCCGAGCAGGAGCGCCTACCACTCCTTCGTGCTGTACCACAACAACAGCCCGCGCTGGGGGGAGATCATCAAACTGCCCATCCCCATCGACCGCTTCCGCGGCTCCCACCTGCGCTTCGAGTTCCGCCACTGCTCCAGTGAGTGCTCCCCTGGCCAGGGCAAGTGCAAAAGGCCCCAGCTCCTTCCACTGCCAGTTAAATCTGGATGGAAAGCAGGAAAGAGAGGCCAGCCTGCAATACAGTGAAGGGGCATTGCTAAGCAGCCTTTTGCTGAATTTATCAAGTGGCGCACAAAAACACGGTGAACAATCAGTGCAGGGCAAAGCGCTTTGTAGATGTTTGTCCCTGCTGTTCTTTTGTTGTGTTTTTCTGTAGAATGTTTTCTTTGCAGGATAAACAGTTTAGATTTTTCTATGTTTGGCATATTTGTGTTTGATTTGAAGCTTGTCAGTCCTTTACATAGAACTAGAAAAAAGAAATTAGAATTAGAAAAGTTGTTTGTTCTGTAAGCTGCTTGTTTACTTTTAGGCATGTGGAGAAGTTGGTGAGTAATCTTGTATATATTGACAGATAGGGTATGCACAAATACAATTCCTTCTTTCTATCTCTTGCTGCAGCAAAGGACAAGGGAGAAAAGAAGCTCTTTGGTTTTGCATTCACCCCATTGATGAGAGATGATGGCACGACCTTGTCGGATGATATCCATGAGCTTTATGTTTATAAGGTACCAGCTCTCTGCAGACTTTTCACTGCTCATCTCTACTTCAGTACTTAAATGAGTAATGGTCATTACATTATTCTTCTCTCCCTTATTAGAAGTGTGTGAGGAACAGATTAATAGTAGTTTCAAAATTTTATACATCCAAAATCACATGGTTTGGGTAGAGCCTTCTATTCTAGGTGCAGCTCACCTTTTCCATCCTGATGATGATGATTTATCTGCTATTAATCCCATCCATTTTGACTTCAAACACACTGGTGTTCATGAGCATTCAGCACTTCTACCAGCCTAAGGCATTGCTCTGTGCCTTTGTAAGATGACATTGTGCTGGATTCAAATGCCTTGTGCTGCAGTGCCACAGCCCTGCAGCAAGAGATTTGGGCTTTGGGTTTTTTCCTTCCTGCTGATTCACCTGGGTTTATTTGTTCAGTATAATTTTCAGGCAGCATCCTAAGTTTACATCTGGAAGATCTGGTGAGTTCTAACGAGGCAATGGTTGGGGACCACTCTGTAGAGCTTGTAGAGCTTGGTCTGTTCTGGGCGTGTCCAGGCCCCCAAGCACAGCTTTTCCTTAGAAGTGTGGGTGTGCACCCACAAAAATCCCAACACAGGCACTGTTGGGGAACTGCTGACAGGCTGTGGGCGTGTGGGATGAGATGGACAAGGTACAGCTCCATCCCTTGTGCTGTCCCTGCAGTGTGATGAGAACAGCACGTTCAACAACCACGCGCTGTACCTGGGGCTGCCCTGCTGCAAGGAGGATTACAACGGCTGCCCCAACATCCCCTCCAGCCTCATCTTCCAGCGCAGCACCAAAGAGACCTTCTCAGTCTCCACACAGCTCTCTTCTACCAAACTGACCCAGAATGGTGAGTTGCTGACCCCTCAGAACTGCCCAAGGCAACAGGAATTAGGAAAGAGAGAAAAAAAATTCACTATTAGCACTTCCACACAATCCAGAGTTTGTTTTGCTTGACTTGTACAGAGCAGCTAAGTAAATAAGATTTTTTTTACAGTAATGGCCCTAAGGCACAAGCAGCCAGGAGTGGATTGTCCACAGTGCAGTGTCAAGTCACACAGAGAAAAATGCAGCCTTTACTCTCTTCAAAGCACTTAACCATTCCTTCATTCCTTTCTCTGTTAGCAGTATTGACTTACTCTATATTGTACTTCTTGTTCTCCATTATATATAGTATACATATTAATATATATATATATATATATATATGTTATTTTCCAAGAAGTGTGGACTGCATCAAGAGGTGGAGTGCAAATTGATCGAATCTCTGATGGGTCTGGGGTTGCCATTCTTCCCTCTGTGTGTGGTTCTAGCTCTCCCTCCCTCTCTCTGCAGTGGATCTGCTTGCCCTGCTCAAATGGAAAGCTTACCCAGATCGAGTGATGGATATTCTGGGAAGACTGAGACATGTCAGTGGCGAGGAGATTGTTAAGGTACTACATGAAATAACAGCCTTTGGATGTATCTGTGATAGGCAGTGAGTTCAGACCTGCAGGCCGCTTCTGAAGGCTCCCTCTTACTGTGCTTTTTGATTCACACTGTGAACTTCCACCCTGTATGAATTGGGATTTTATTATGACAGGAAACTGGGCAGGAAGATACACTTGAGAAATTATTGCACAGTCAGTCTGTGGGATCACACCAGAGCTAATCCTTAGTCAAATGCTCTCAGCCACATGTGCTGGGTCCTCAGCACCAGCGGTGCCAGTCTGCAGTCCCACGCAGCTGCTGGTGCAGACACAGACCCTGGCAGGGGCTCTCTGCTGCTTCCAGCCAGCAGTGCACCACTGCTCTGTCTGCCAGCTCGTCATTTCCCCGGGTTTTGTAGCCACTGTCGCTCCACATGATAATCTTGTGTGGCCTGAGCTTCCTTAGGGGCCAGGAACTTCCAACTGCGTTTGAATACTTGTGGTTTCAGCAAAACAAAGTGCATTCCAGATACGCCCCAATAATCTCTGGTGTGCTGGGAACCCTTCCTAGGATTTATTTCTATAAATCTGGATGTAAAAGCTGATTTCTAACACAAACAACCAAGGAGAAGAAACTGAAGACAAGTCCTATCACTTAATAAGTAGTTTATCATTAAAGCCACTTCACTGTAAGTCATTTGAGTGTTGCCATATCTGGAATATTACTCTTGATGATAACTTGATAACAGCAACAGGGGAGCAAAAAGCACATTTATATTGGAATTCTTGAAGAATGTCATGTTTTTTACACTTTGTAGGGCAGTATAAGTATCTGATTTTTATAGAGAAAGAAAAAGGAAGATATGGATTGAATTATTTCATGGAGAGAAGTAATTGAATCTCCCCATAAATCAGCTGTCATTTGGCACTGGGATATGAAGAACAGAATATAATAATTCAGAAGAAAAAGACATTTTATCATTTCAGAGACTTCATAAATTGTTATAATTTATTTCTTGTTGTCAGCATCAGAAATTTAAGTAGAGTAAATTAAAAAATCATGGGAGAATGTATAGTTAATGATCTCTAGCACTGTCCTTCACACTCATCCTTTTGGAGACTCTGCTTTCAGAAAGAAAAATCACTGAACTGTCAGTGCTCAACTGACAGTTGTGGAGTTAAGGGTGAAAGAAGCAATTGGCAGCATATAACTTGCCCTAGTTAATGCTTGTTAGAAAAGCTTTACTTTCTGTCTTTTAACAAAAATTTAAATATTAAACACAATTTAATGTACTGCCCAGCCTCAGATTTGATGCTGAACAGTACCTGAGACTCTAAAGATTTGAGAACGAGAGCAAGTTGTTTTGCCACTGGTGTCAGGCAGCACTTCCAGTCAGCTTAAAGTGAGAGGAACACTCAGTCAAAATTACAAATCAGGTATATAATACATATTTCTTATATTTTGGTTTTCTGTCATTCTTGTTTGAAAATAGTCCTTGTAAAGAGAAAAAAAAAAATTTAGTAAAATCAAATTAAAACTTGTCACATCACTTGGGCGAACCTGAAGTGATTTGTCCTTGGCAAGTGTTTCACAAAGATATTAACATGTATGAACTAATTTAACCACGGGAGAAATAACCTTTTGAATATAATTTAAGTTTAAATTCTTTGTTCATGTCATTTTAGTTCTTACAAGATATTCTGGACACGTTGTTTGTAGTTTTGGATGACAACACAGAGAAGTACGGTCTGTTGGTCTTTCAGTCTCTGGTAAGCTGCTGGATTGTTATTTATCTCATGCTCAGTGAGTTTTAAGTTTCTTATGATCACATTGCTGGTATTGTGCTTCTGTCAAATATGAAATACTCAGCTGGATCCAGCTGTGTTTCCTGTAATGGGTGAGAAGGGCAGGCTGACCTCAGCACATCCAGGGGCAGCAGTATTTGCTCTCATGGGAGAAGCAACAAATACTACCTGATAACACAGCTGTGACTGTTTAAAGCAACTCATGTATATGAATGCTCCTTACCTTGGTCACTTGTTTGTGGTCACTTGGCAGCAATGTGCAATTCCTTGAGTTGGGTTTCCTTCTCATGTCCCCAGGTGTTCATCATCAACCTGCTCCGTGACAGCAAGTACTTCCACTTCCGCCCCGTGATGGACACCTACATCCAGAAGCACTTTGCAGGAGCTCTGGCTTACAAGTAGGTCTTGTGTTCCTCCCTTTGAGAGGTGGCATCACCAAGCTTGGGAATGGTGGCACCATCAGGATGACAACCATCCTGGCAGCAGTGTCCCCAAAAGTAGAGCTACTCACATGAAGTTTTCCAGCACAGCTGCAGGGAAAAGGTGCCCGATGTCACAAGTGGCTGAGCGTGGCCACACTGGGCATTTCTCTTGCTCTTCTGGACTGGAAAACCTTTTTTTTTTATTTATTTTTTTTAACTGAAGAGACAGCAATAACTCATTACAGTCTGTAGTCTATACAAATGAGCTACCAAGAGCATATGCATTCCTCATCTTAAGAATGCTGGGATGCACAACTTGTGTGAAAGCTTAGAGAACTAATTGCGACTTCTGAAGTGGACAGGTATTCACATAAGATGTTCTATTTGATTACAATTTAATTTCAGTAGATCAGAAATTTAAATTTCACTCTCACTTTGAAGATTCTGCCTTATTTTCTGGTATTCAAAAGAGTCTTGCACCAGAGAATAAGACAGAGTTTTTGAAAGGAGTTAGTTACCCTTCAGGGTGTTGTTTTTCCTTTCTTTTAGACCACTGCTTTTATATATCTGAGTGTATTCTATCTTTGGCCACAATAAACTATAAAAAAAGCTAATAATTTCTTTTGGTTCTTTAAAGCAATTCACATTTTTATGTAGTTAAAATAAATATAAAGAATACTCTATGAATAGTAGGTAAAAACCCATAGATAATATATACCACTGGAAGGCATAGTCATGTTCAGAGAGTAAAAAGGTGTTCTGCTTTGTGTTAATTAGCACCTCTTTCAGACAAAATAAATGTTTTTGGTAGTCTGATGTCTGAAATAAAACATGAGTTTAATACAGCTTTGTAAGTTAGTCCAGATGGTCTCGTGTAGTTAACAAAATAGATGCAGATATTTTCTTTGTGATCTCAGTTTCTAAAAGCTTACTGAGATGAGAGCTGGGATTTCTTATTAAAACAGATGTATATTTTGGTCTTAGAACCATGCCTTTATCAAAGCTGTCTCTCTAGTAACATCTTTTTTATGTTCTCTTAGTGTTCCTCATGGTCCAAGTGAATTACAGAGAAAAAAATCATCTTCTGGTTTTGAAACTTAAATAAATGGAAATACTATGTAAATTCATAATTAAGTACAGATGTAACTGACCACTGAAATAAAGTGAAATGAGACTGGTTTAGAGATCTCTCCCTAAAACCAAAATGTTTGATGAGTGTCAAACCTGGTGCTGAAGGTTGCTCTTCACTCCTGTTCCCTCAGGGAGCTGATCCGGTGTCTGAAGTGGTACATGGACCGCTCGGCCGAGCTCGTGCGCCAGGACCACATCCAGGAGGCAATGAGAGTAGGTATCCAATGGGAGCACTGCTGTCTGCTCCTCTGGCACCACAGAGGGGCTGGGAAGCTGTAAATGGAATCAAGGGTAATGTAGTACTGGCTTCCTATAATTGTTTAACTGGACTTTTGTATATATAGCTACAATTTTAGTTTTAGGGGGAGATTCATTCTTGTGCTGAAAATATTGAAAGAGTTAAATCCCCTTAAGCCCTTTTGCAACCCTGTGGAGAACTTAAATGGGACTTCCATGGCCAGTGCATAAATACTCCATTGGTGTGGGCTACACCTTGCCCTTCAAGCAGCAGTAGTTTTGAGTGTATCAGGCATGGGTGCTATGAATCAAAGTTTTGCTCTTCATTTCTGGCTGTGAGACAGCTCCGTTGTATCACAGGTTGAAGTCCAGGAGTATTTTAAGCAGCAGATAAATGAGTCTTTAACTGGAAGGAAATCCTCAGAAGTAGCACAAGACCTGACCTATGGTTCTGTGATGGGAGCATGATGTCCCAGAGAGGCACAGTGGTGAGAAACACCAGGAATCTGGGTACTATTTATTACAGAGAAATCAGAATAAATGAAGAATTCATTTTACCATGTGTAATAGTAAGCCTGGAAGTCAGTGTGTCAAGTGCACAAATACAAGATGCCAACATTTGCAGGAAGATGTTTTTCTTTGAGTGAATGCCCACCTGCACCTTCTGCCTCAGAAGGGGCTGCTGTCCTAACACCTGAGTCTGGGCACTTGGAAAACTGGAAGCAGTGGCAGTGACCAGCACCTGGATTTTGTCACTCGTCAGTACAAACAAGTAAAACCTCTTCCAGGTGAAGGACACTGCCAATGCCATCCTCTCACTTTCCAGATCCCCTGCCAGGATCCTATTCAGATAATACAAGGGCATTACACCAGTGCTTGCTTTGTCTTTGTTAAATATTGACATGCTTAGGAACATCTTTGGGAATTTTCAGCCACAGATTCGCATGGAATGGTAAAAATAGGGTAAAGATGCCTTTTCAAGGAATTAGAAACTTCCTCCTTTTTTTTCTTCTATTCTTATATTTCCTTTTTTAATTGCTAAAAAAGCTATTAAATTTACAAGATGAGAGGAAGATCTCCAGCTGGAATGACTTTGAGGAAGTTTTCTTGCCTGTCAAACCACTCATTAGTGCTTTATGCAGTGCAGCAAATTGAGATGTAGGATATTGTCCTTATATGATCTGCATTTGTTGAACCTCATAGCAGTCCTGTTTGGAAATAATAACAACAGGAATGCTGGAATGTCTTTGAGCAGCTGGGGTTAGGGAAGTCAGTTTGTGAATACAGTACATTGTGTCTCAGCCTCCAAGGCAGCTCGTTGCTTACTAGGGCTCTCAATTGCTGGCCTAGAATGTGGCTGTTCCCTCTGTGAGGGAGGTCAGTTTGCAGACCTGACAGCCTAAGCCTTTCCAAGCACAGGAATTGAAATTATCAGCAGAGTTTGTGCAGACCTGACAGCACATCCTCTGCCACCCACACTGCTGTCACATCTTATTCAGACAGTTGCTTTTGCAGGTATCTCTTGCAGGCCCAAATTCAGGTCTTTATCTTCTCCCATTACAGTGAAGTGATTGACTTCCTTCTTTGTTTCCAGATTTTATTTCAGGCATTTGGAGCAAGTTTGTACCAAAGACATTATCATTGCTAATGTGTCATTACTAGTACCAGATTCTACTGTTGGGGATTTCTGTGGTCTTTGATGTGCTCACCACAGTCCTTGCATTAGCAGCTCTTTGACTGAGAAAACAGGGATAGCTCTGTATCCCTTTTCCTCTGAATTATCTGTTCAGTGTAGTGCCCTAAAGCTGGTGCTGAAATACTCTGCACCCTTACGGCTCCTGGCTGCTCATGTACATTCATGATGGACACACAGATGTCTCATAGGATTCTGATTTCCAAGCAGGGCACGAGCAAAGAGAGTTCTAGAGGATTTCAAAAATTTCTTACCTCCTTCAAGGCTGCTCTTAATTCTCAAAACCTCCTGTGCAACTTGGAGGAGCTATAACTGGAAAGACATTTCTACCTAGAACACAGCATCATGCTCCTTTATTGTGCCATATACAAAGCTCCACAAAAGCTGCATTCAGGAACAGCTGCCTGTGCCTCACAGGGGACTTGTGTAACCAAGTGTCCATGAATGGCTCCACAGCCATTGTCCCTAAGGAAATTAAGAACTAGGGAACTGTGTCAAGGAAATGCCCTTCCAGCTTGAATTATCATCCAACAGAATTATAGGTGGGTTTTGCCTAGATTTGGGAACCAACAGCAAGGCCTTTTTTCCCTCAGGAGGTTTTCCCTGAGTCTTCCCTGCTGGTCACAGGGCAGAGGTGCTCACCTGTTACATGAACATGCACACAGACTGTGTTTGTAAGGGACCTACTTTAATGTGATACTGATTTTTATATCGTGCCAAACATCACTGAAGGCTGGGATTTTCTCTCAGCGTGCTTGTATGTCTTTATGCACAAATACACATTGTATTTGTGATGTTGTAGTAGCAAGAGCCAAAGTTAGTCCTGGTGCTGACTTGTGCTACCAAAACTTGGTTTGTGTGGGCTCATTGTGCTAAGGAAGTGCAGTGTTCTGAGCCCTGCTATCTCACCTTTCACAGGCAATTATGGAGGTTCACACACAAATGCTCTGATTCACTGCAAAACTTAATTCTCACACTGAAGTTATGGGCCTTCAGATGAGAATTATGGTTGTGTGTACTGAACCCCTAAAGCAGCTCCTATGAGCACTGCATGTGCTGGGTTTGGTGTTAGCACAGGGATGTCAGCCTTGGAGAGCTGACTGGGAACCACTGGGCCTTTGTCTGGAAATGAGCCAGGAACACAGCTGGTATTTCCTGATGAAGTTCTTTGGTGTAAGGAAGCTTCCATGGGACATGGTTTAGCACAGAAGTATAAATGATACCTGCTGAATTACCAAAGTTGCCATAATTTCTGAGGGGAAAAAAGGCTGTAAGAGTCAATGACATTTTGAAACTCATGATGGCTTTATGAGGAATTTCACATTCCCAGTCTATATCCTTAAAGCTGTGGCATTCTAGAACTTACAACATAGCATTGCATACTTGTGTATCTTGTGTGGTTCAGTGAGGGACTCTCATGGGTGCAAAAATATCTCTTGGGAGAAAAATTTGGATTTGAATTAACTTCCAGTTTCCCAGTATTGAAGTGGGACAAGAATATTTTCTGTGGAATACAGTGAAATATTATTAAGGCTTCTGTGCAGCCTATGATTGCTGAATCTCCAGCCTATTGTTTTCCTGTGCTGGGTTTTGAGGATGTCATCAAACCATGAATTATATCTTCCCTTAATGCTGCTTTGCTGGTAAATCCTGTTAGCACCGAGAGGAGAGATGGCCCTGATATTTGGTGCATTCTGGCATTGACAGTTGTGCACAGCCAGTACCAAGGAGGTGTGTGAAGTGTCACCTTGCTGGGTTGGTGTCTCAGAACTGTTGATAGGGAGTGACTTGTTACAGCTGCTCAGAACAATGTGTTTTCTTCATGGTCACTGCTGTCAAATAAAAGCAGTTCTAAATAATGCCATTTACGAAATTTTGAAAGAAAACAGAACAGCTTCTTCAGACACTTCAGTCATTGTGTCAAGTCATGAGAAAACCAGAAGTTTCTTACCTTGACCAAAATTTTCCTCAAATTATGTAACTCAGATTTATCTCTTTGATGTAAATGCATACTTTTTCTGTTAGTGGTACATGCAAGTAATAAAGATTATTGGTTGAGAATGGGTGCTTGCCTAAGAGTAGCTCTTCCTCAACTGAATTATGTAACTTATAAAACCTGTTTTTCTTTCTCCTTTCTAAAACTCAAGAATTTAGTTATTATGCATGTAGAGTCTTTCCTGGATCTCTTTAAAGCTCCTTTATTTTTCTTTCTCTCTTTTTCTCTGTCCTGATCTCCTTCCTCTCCTGCTCCTTAAGGCCTTGGAATATCTTTTCAAGTTCATTGTCCAATCTCGGATCCTTTACTCCAGAGCTACTTGTGGAATGGAGGAGGAGCAGTTCCGCTCCAGCATCCAGGAGCTTTTCCAGTCCATCAGATTTGTGCTCAGCTTGGACAGCAGGAGTTCTGAGACTCTCATCTTCACACAGGTTTGCTATTTCCTACACTCCCACTGGCAAACCACGAGGCAGCTGTTCCTGCACGGGTAGGAGGTGTGGGCATGTGGGGGTTAAATGCAGGTCAGTGGAGTTTTCCCCCTAACATGTGATGCTGGCAAACAAGACACCCATTAATGGCATTAGACAGTAGCTTTGTACAGGTGAGCTGGACTGGGGGCACTCTAGGAGGAAGTGAATTCTCCCATGAGAATGCAATTTTTGCTGCTGGCAAAAGTTTTCAAGTCTCTCTCATTCCTATGTCTTATGGTTGACCTCAAGAATTTCTAAATCCTTCATTATAATACTTCAAATCAATACTTACAGTCACAGCAGCGTCACAGTGAGAAGTTCAACTGATGTATTTACACTCAGATAAACAATTCCAGCATGTGCTAAAATTACAGTCAAAATCATGTGCAGCCTGACCACAAACATGCTGTGATGCCCATACTCATATTTAATGCATCATTAAATATGGCCCATATGAAGATTCCATGTGGGCTGAAGACAATACTCAAAGTGAGTAAGGATGCTGCTGAGTTTTGGGTTCAGTTCTAAGCATGTAAGTTGTAAATGTCAAACATGTTGTTTTATGCCTCTGCTCAGAGAATGTCAGGATGGAGCACCCAGAGCTCCCTGGTAACGTGAAGGTGGTTTGTAATCACTAATGCAGAATTACAGATGTCTGGAGCACCTGCTGTATTTTGCCAAAGAAGCAGCTGCTGTGAACGTTGCAGCCAAGCAGTGACTCTGCTGGTTCAGGAAGCTGCCAGTGGAGTGATCTCTTTCTTAAGGAGCTGCTCTGAAAGATTTGAGAACAGCTGCTCTAATGTTTTATTTAATCACCCATTAGTGGGTATAATAAGATGAGCCAGGAACAAGAGAAATCAGTGCACAGAGTTTTTGCAGACAAAGTGATGGTGAATGGAAACAGTATCTGCTGAATGTTTTCCAGTTGTGTTGGTCTGAAATATAGAGGGAGAGTCACTTTGAGGATGGGGAATTTTCCCTTTTTCTCTTTGTTCCTCTTTTTAATTTTTTTTCCTCCTTTCTCTCACTATGGTATTTCTTACTTTGGACTTTTGTAATTTGTAAAGCCTGTCCTTGTTGGATCTTTGAAAAGTTTATTTTTGTTTCCCCCCCTTGCCACTGTGTTGCCCCCTGATCCCATTGCCCCATAGGCCCCCCAGCCTGGAGGGCAGGCGAGCGGAGCCGGGACAGGTGCCCCACAAAAATGTGGGGGCACAACAAGGCCGACATTTAACTCTGTAAGTAATGATCCCCCAGGACTGCTCAAGTGTTCCATTGTGGATGTTCCCAGTTAATCTCTTTTCCCTACCCCAAACACTCTTTTCCTGCATATAAACTGGAGTTTGATGTTAAATGGCCGGTCCTTTAAAAGCTGGAGATGTGGAATATTTCAGTTATTCATGGAGAAGTTTATGACATCCACATACCAAAAATACAGCACTTAGGGTGTACACGAGATTATATAAGTCAAATTGTTCAGGAGAGCCAAGCATTTGTTTATTTGATTATTAGTTCTGGAAATCTGGGCAATTGTTGAATACCCACAGAAATGCTTGGGCAAATGTAATTTCCCTCACACTTGTCCTCTTCTCCAAGACATTTGAGAGATCTCAGTATCTCAGTTTTTTCCAGCAATGAGAGTAAAACTGATTTCCTTCCTCCCAGGCAATTAATTTGACATGAATAATGTTCCAGCATATTTTAGGGTGTTGTGCAATAATGGGACCCTTCAAGGAACTGTAGAAATTGTTACCTCAGGATAGCTCCAAATCTTCCTGAAGAGATCCCGTGCCTACCCTTGGATTGCTGTGGGTTATACAGAAATCCTTCTGCTTTATAAGTAACAAAGTTTAGGAAAATTCCTGTAAGGATTTGTTGGGTCAATATTGTAATTTCACTTGTGTTATCCCAAAGATAAAGACAGTAACTGGGTTTGTGGCTGTTACTGCCTTCCAAGAGTACCAGGAGCTGGTGAAATTATTTATACTTACTTATTTTGTTAGTAGGTATGCAGGAATAATTAGGTGACAGCACCCAGTTGGCCTTGTGGGAGTTTGTGTAATCTGAGTTGATTGTAAGAAAATAAGATTTTGAGAGAGAATAAGTGGAAGAAGCAGATGAATTTATATTTGGAATAATTTAATGAGCTCTACCATGTTAGTTGTAAAAATAACTTGATTTTGCTTGAATACTATTAAACATATTTCACTGTTGAAGGAAAAAAAGTCTTGCCAAAGAAGTAGGCTGGAATTATATGGATTAGGAGAGTCATGTCAGTATGGAAGAGATACAGAAATGTAAATGCAATGAGAAAACAAAAAAATCTCTGAGGAAAAGGAAATACTGACAGTGGTGAGACTCGAAGGGCAAAGCTGAACAGAGATTTGCAGTGAAGACTGGTAAATCTGAACTTGTGCAGGAAATCACGCTGGGGTTTGTGTGGAGAGCTTCAGGGAAGGGAGGTGGGAATGGCAGGAAGGACGGAGTGGAGGCAAGGCTGGTTCAAGAAAGCAAGCATCTAGGAATTTAAATAGTTATGAGGAAGCAGGTGTGGAGCTTGGGTAGGATGTAGAGGAAGGGAAGAATTTTAAAACATTAGAAGTGGTGGCAGTTGTTTGATAGAACACCGAGTGTGCAGAACTTGAGCTTGGAATTTTTTACTCTTGTGAAAAAAATAATTGAAAAATAGGAAATAAGACATGAAGAGGTTTTTGTTGCTGTTGTGCTGACACCATTTCTGCACATTAAGAAGCACTTTCAAGGATAGCTCCAGCTTACTGGAAATATCTGCTACTGCCAGAATCACATGCACACTTGCATGATGTGGTGCCTCTTTCACGTGGACTCACACCCCACCCCTGCTGCAGAAATCCTGGAATGTCACATGGCAGAGCTGGTTAAGGGTCTGTCAGTAGGTTCTTCACTTCAGGATATTTTTTGAAGAGTTTTAACTGTCTTAGATAGTCACTTAGTACAAACAATTGGTATAGAACTCTCTAATCAGAAGCAAGCATTGTATTAACTGAAAAAAGTAAAGCAACAAAAAATGGACTATCTTCTGTTCTCTGAGATCTCAATTTTTTTTCTGTTTTATAAGCTGTATCCTAAAATACAGCTTTTTGCTTTTTTCTTTTATATCCTAAAATAGAGCTTTTTGCAGCTCTATCTATGTATGCAACATATCCTAAGATTTACTGTTGCAGCAGCACTTGATTTTTCTGTGTGCTGCATGTGACTTGTTCACTGTGAGCTCCAGGTCCCACAAACCATGACCAGCAGCCATAGCAGTCTGTAGTAGCTTTGTGCAGACCCTTCGTTCAGCGTTGCTGTTGTTCCCACCTCGCTGCACTGAGCTGCAGGTCAGGAAATGCGAGCTCCCTCCTGTATCCGCAGGCTGCCCTGCTGAACTCCTTCCCTGCCATCTTTGACGAGCTGCTGCAGATGTTCACGGTGCAGGAGGTGGCGGAGTTTGTGCGGGGCACGCTGGGCAGCATGCCCAGCACGGTGCACATCGGCCAGTCCATGGACGTGGTGAAGCTCCAGTCCATCGCCCGCACGGTCGACAGCCGCCTCTTCTCCTTCTCAGGTGAGCCGGGGCTCGGGGCCGCTGCTCACTGAGGGCAGCAGCACCTTGGGAGCTTTTGCAGTGGCTTTGTTGCAAATAATTCCCTGCTGAATGCCAATAATGTCGGTAATTATTTCTCTTGGCAGCATTGCTGATGAATGTATTCATGTGCTCAGTTGGAGCAGGGTGCTAATAAAGCCAACAGTGTGGGTTTGATCCCTCTTTTCACAAGGGCTTTCACTTCAGAGTTGGCTTCCATGAGCCTTGTGTGTCCCAGCTCAGAAGATTCTGTAACTCTCTTAACTCCATTCAACACAAGTAGTTTATAAGTTTCGCTGTGGTAGGAAATGTTTATAAATCCAACATAGCATTGCTCTTATCATGGACAGGAAGAAAAGTTCCTTTCCAGCCAGCTTATGCCTGAGAATCAGGGGGGATAGTTGTGTTAGAAACCCACCACATTTCTTTAAAGTATCTTTAATCTTTCTGCTATAACTTTAGCTCAACATTTTAGTAACTCTTTAAATTCTTAAAATTTTACCTAAATAGACTTACTGCTTACATATACTTTAAAAACAGAATTTTAAAAAGTCTTTAAGAACTCTGTGGAAAATGGGTGAAGATTGTGGGTGTATTTCATACATAAAGATCTGAATGAAATTATGAAGGCGAAGTGGAAGATAGAAAGCTCCACTGGGTTTCTCTTTCCTGTAGAGAGGACTTCAATTAGTGCACTTTAATTATTGTACTCAGTACAAGGTAAGGATTTTGTTTAAACCATTCACTGTAATTGTTTGTAAATATTTTCTTTCCTTACATTTGAAACTTTTTTCCTTCATTCAGAGTCCCGGCGCATCCTGCTGCCTGTAGTCCTTCACCACATTCACCTTCACCTACGACAGCAGAAGGAGCTGCTTATCTGCTCTGGGATTCTCAGTAGTATCTTCTCCATAATCAAGACCAGTTCTTTGGTAAATCTGCTACTTGATTTTAATTTTTTATTTGGACCCCTGAGTTAGTAAAATGAAGAGTGAGACATTTTTATAGGTTAATACAAGTTTTTCAAAGAACCTTTTAAAAACAAGATTGTGCTGTCAGCAGGAGAACATCTGAAATGAGGGTCTGGCTCTGTGTGTGACTCAGAGCATCTTGATTACACAGTGTTCTTGCTGTTAGGAGGGGGAATCACATACACCCTCACCAGCTTTGACACTGTTTAATTTTCTTCATGCAAGCCCAGAACCTAGATGTCAGTGGAGTTTAAAAGTTCTACACAGCTCAAGGACTCGTAGTTCTGCAAGAGACAGTAACTAGCACTTTGTGGTTTGCATTAAAATATACTCTAAAATTATCCAATCAATGAAATCCCACTTACTTTTGGAAATCGTTGCTGAGTTTCAACACCTAGATTTGATGGTCATAATACTCTGATCTCAAATGGCAACTAGATTTTGTAAAGCAATGCTCACAAAGAGGGGGTGGTGACATTTCCCCACCTGACTAAAGGAGGAAGCTCACGGTGCTAAATATAATTCATACCAATGTGTATTTCCAATTAAAAGTCATGGGTTTGTGTGAAAGGAATGAGATGAAAGGTATCATGGAAATAAGCTAAAATAGTACTGCCATGGAGTAAAGATTCCTGAATATAATTTGCTCCTGTTGTGTTCTAGACCTTTGATTATAGACTAACCTTTATGGCTGTGACCCTGAATGTTTCCATCAGAGACTGTCAAGGTAACACACACACTGACAGAACAACAGGATCTGGTACCATGAGGAATTTGATTGTTCTCCCATGAGCCTGTTACAGAGCTCTCTGTCCCACCGAGCCTGTCTTTACCAGTTCCATCTCACCAGTTTCTAACTGTCTGTTTGCTCACCACTTGCTGTAGGAGGGAGATGTCGTGGAGGAGGTTGAGATGATGGTGGAGAGCCTCCTGGACGTGCTGTTACAAACTCTGCTCACAATCATGAGTAAATCGCAGTCTCAGGAGGCGGTAAGAGGGCAGCGCTGCCCGCAGTGCACAGCAGAAATCACTGTTAGTAACTAACAATCAGTTTCTATTTCCTGCTTCTCTAACCTCTGGTTCAGTCCCTCACCACTACTGGCACCTCATCATCATCTCTGCTGCATGAATGCCCAGGGCTTTGTCTCTTTCCCTTAATAAGCCACAAACCCATTCCTTTCTCCCTGCACTAGTGAGGGCTGCAGGAAGCAGTGGAGCTCAGGAAGCTTTAATGGATTTCCAGATTATTTTCTTGTTTGTCTTTGCAGCTGTGATTGAGAGTTACTGCTTAAGACTTGAGCTACTGGGGAGCTGCCTGGGGTTTCACTCCTAAGGTGGTATCACCAAGGGCTGTAATGAGTATCCGTCTGTGATCCCCAAAACTGAGAATATCACAGCGCTCTGTGGTTAAATCCTTTTGCTTAACACCCTGGGGAGCTTCTGTCCAGGGTTATTGATTATTTCATGCAAATGAAACACTTTTTCAAAAGAAATTAAGAGATGCTAAGCCAAGTGAGCTGTTGAGCATGGTGGGAGAAGCCACCACTTTACCCAGGCTGCCAGCCTTAGCCACAGGGAAGAAATTTTTCTTTGACATGCAGTGGAAGAGAAGAAAAAGAATAGAATTTTGCTTTTCAGCCTTTTTTTTCCCTGGATTTCTGCCCTTTTCTATTCTAGCCTATTTTTGTTTGTCAGACTCTAATGCAGCTTTTGCACAATGTAGGATGTTAAGCTGCTGTTCAGAACATCCTTTTTTTAGACTCATTTTTTCAGCAAATGGCTGAAACCTCAGCAGTGCTGCTGGGGGCAGATGAGCACTAAGGTGCACTTCTCACACAAGAGAGAAGGTTGGATCTTTCCTTGTTAGCTCAGATAACGAGATGTTCTTTGATACAGCACAAGAAAGGCACTGGCTTGCAAATGCCCAGTAATATCTCTGTTTCCTTTTACTGCTGCCATTTGACTTACTGCTGTTTACCACATGCCAGCCCACACAGAAGAGCACATCCTTCTTCCTAGTGAAGTTCAGCCCTGGAAAGTTTATTGCAACAACCCATGTCAAAGCTTCTGGGTAGATGTTTGAGCCATTTAGAAAAACAATAAAATTGAAAGCACAGCCCCTTGTATTTGTTCCTCAATTTACATTTCACAGCACAGTGATATGTGGGTTCTTATTAGATATGGCTTAGATTTGTGCATTTTCCAATGCATTTTCTCTGTTACAGAAAAAAAATAGTGTTGTGCAGGGGACTGGCAGTCAACAGACCCGGTCCTGATGTTTTTGGCACCACTTTGCTTGTTCTGTTGGACAGATTGCATAACTTCTCTGTGCTTTGCTTTCAGATTTGTAAAATGGGGGAGCTCCTCTTTGGAAAACACTTTGGGATGCTGTGGTAACTGGTTAGGATGCATCTGCTTTGCAGAATTACAGAAATGTAATTGTAGCTCATGTAGGCTTACCCAGACTATGCTCAGGAAATCTGACTGCAGTCCTGTCAGTACTGGAGATTTCACAGCACAGAACTCGGTGAACACTAATAAGCCATATATTTACAGCTTCCAGACACCTTCTGTAACCCAGCCTGATCCCAAGCTGTCACTGCTTTACTGGTCGGAGTCACTTAGTTCAAACAATTGCTGGTCTGTTGGCATGAGCTGCAGTCACACCTCTGACAGACACTGTATATTAAGTACCTGAAAAAGGTATTGTCAAAACCTGCATGCTTGGAGGGTGATTTGTTAATGTCTGTATTAATAATTTTAAATTATTTTTGATTAGACTACAACTTTGATTAAAAGACCTTTCAAACCGGCATCTGTGGAGGAGCCTCCTGGAGGTTTATCCCTGTATTAACTCAGGAACTGTTAACCTGCAGTACTTTCAATCTCTGTGCATGTCAGCTGTCCCCTCATAGGCATTGGGGCCATTTCAGACCCCTCCCTTTATACCTTCCCCTGGGTTAAGCTTTGTATCTATGAAATTTCAGATTGTCTGAATGAAAGAGTTTCTCGTTTGGTCAACAGGGAGAATATGTCTCCTGCCTTTTATCTTTGCTTCGTCAGATGTCAGACACTCACTTCCAGCACTTACTGGACAACTTCCAAAGCAAGGATGAACTGAAGGTACAAAAAGATGTGATGTTTGTAGGGTGATTCCCTCAGAATGGGAGGGCAGAGGGGAATCCCTCCAGCATCACTTGCCCTGTTAATCATTCCCATCCACTGGCACTCCCTTCAGGGACCCTCCTTTCACTTTTAGAATCATTGGTGTAATGTTGCAAAAACACTTTTAAAACCACAGGGCACCACATTATAACAGCAAATAAAGTCCCAGGATGGATGTTGTTGGACATAAAGGCTATTGTAATTGTTCCATATAAAACATAGGCAGAGAAACAGGGTTGTTTTAGTCTGGTGAATGTGAAGTCAGTTGTTGTATAGCATTTTACTACATGTTCAGTATGCACTGGAGCTTTCTTACAAAGGGTATTGATTTTATGCCAGAAGACAATTTCAAGCCATTTGGGGGTTACAAACGTCTCTAGCAGATGAAATCTTTTTTGGGAAAGCTGTAACCTTACCACTCCACTTGCTGCATGCTTCTTTGTGAACATCAGCTTAAATTATGGCTCTCCATGAACAGCAGGGCTTGGTGAGGGCACAGACCTCTGACATTTTGAATGGCACATCTCATATTTCACACCAGCAGAACTTCTTACCTCAACTCCGATGGGGAAGAGGAGTATCTCCAGCAACAGCTTGTTTAAAAAGCAGATTAATCCTATAAATAAAGACAAGCTTTTAGATAAAACAGTTTTGTTTAGCATGGCACTTAAATATGCACAATAAGAACAATGTAATGTGGCAGGAAGTTCTGTAACCTTAAATGAAATGGAGAAGCAGTGAGAAGTCCTTTCTGGATAGACTTTCAGCTTTTGAATATTTTGTGTGCATACAGAGAAGCTGAATAAATCAGGGAGATGAATTTGGGATGATAAAATTCTTATCTTTACGTTGCAGGGTTCAGTGTATCTCAGGTTGATAGTTATCTGAGATTTCTGCCTTTCTGGTAACTTTCAAATTCCTCACAGGAAAATGATTTGGTAAATTAATTCATAATACATTTTAATAGATATTTTGAAAGGCATCTAAACTGAAGTTCTTATGTCAGATTTGTGGAGAGGTCATTGAACTAAAATTTGTCTTTATGCCCAAAAGAGCTGTTGCATCTCTGATAATCTGAGTATATGTTCCAAGAGTGCCACAAAGGCTGAAGATTTTATATATTACTCTTTTTTTTCCCATCAAATATGGCTGTTACCAATATTTCCAATACTTTTTCTGGCATGGAAAGGCATTTTATTCACTTACCACTGTTACACTTTGGGCAAAATGAGGCCAAAAGGCAAGGAGCTTCTAATGCTTTACTCTGAGCTCAGTTCCACCAGGATATTAATCACATTAATACCATTAAGGCATAATGGTAGTATGGTTTTGAAGAATTCCTGCTCTACCAATTTCTCTGTTATTTTGATTTTGTCTGGAAGGAAAACAAAACAACAAAATCATAGTTTGCAAGGCCAACAATTTGTCATGTTTGATCTTCTCTGTTCTGTACAGACATGGAGGTGCAGGTAGTCAAAAACCAGAAATGTCTTCAGGTTTGGGGCTTTTTTTTGGAAAGCAGCCATTCAGCTGAATGTGTCTCTTGCTGCTCTTTGTTGCCAGAAATGGGGTTTTCTGTTACTATTTTAGAAAACCTGTGTAGGAGTTTTATTGGGCTTGGGGGTGTGGTTAGTTCTCAAACTGTGACATAAGTCCAAAGAAATTTGGACAGATAAATTAATAAAATGAATGCATAAAAAAGTGATTATGAGTCCAGTATATTTGAAAATAGCTGCAAAACGACACTGGAACTCTGGGTGATAATATGAGAAGTCAGATACAATTATGCACATAGAGAAGATTTTCCTCTCCCTGTGGAAGTGAAGATTTTAAAGAAGCTAGAAGCTGTGTATCAGATGCAAACAAAAGGAATAGAGCCATATTCCAATGTATGTTGCTTCCAGGTTTCCAGGCGAATGGCTTTGCAACACAAAGCTTAAGTAGAGCACACTTAGCTTAATTGTCTTTCTTACAATCAAGAAAATAGATTCACATGTATCACTGTTGAGTTTTACTTCTTTTTCACTGTGTGCCAGGAGTTCCTCCTGAAGATTTTCTGTGTGTTTCGGAACCTGATGAAGATGAGTGTCTTTCCTCGAGACTGGATGGTGATGAGGCTGCTCACCAGCAAGTAAGTAGAGGAGCAGATGTAAAGTGTTGTTATTCTGTGGCAGCCTGGGGACAGTGTTTTTCCTCAGACTGAGGAACTCAAGACAGGAATTCAGGAGTAATCACCCTCATTCTGGTGGTGTTCTAACACTCTGGACCAAACCTGTGTGTTCATGGGTTTGTTAAACTCCACCAGTATTGTCAGATCCAGGAGTTAAAAGCAGAGCTGAAGGAGCTGCCCTGAGGGTGAGGGGCTGAGGAGCAAGGGCAGGCCCACAGGGCAAGCCCAGCTCCCACATCAAGGGGTGCTAATGGGCCTCTCCCTCCCTTGTCAGGGGATCCCTGCACTGAGCATCTGGTTTTTCCCATGAACATCCCTCCTTAGCTGAGCAAGGAGAGGCTCTCAGGTATTTTGGAAAAGGGGGAGCAAACCCCAGCCATGACACCAAAGCATTACACAAAGAGTTCTTTCTCAATTCAGTTGCCATTTGCCATTTTAATGCTCCACTTTATCTCAGTTTCTTGCTTCTGCTGGGTAAGTACTGTGCTCTTTGGCTCAGCAGCAGTGTTAAACACAGGGTGGCTGGAATTATTCACTAGTTCCCTTGGCTAAGCTAGTGGTGGAATTCCCACTGACTGACAGCTGGAGCATTCCCACTCTGAGGAAACACCATGGAAATGCTCTTAAAGGCTGCCTGCTCAGCTGAGCTGCATGCTCTGTGAGTCCACCCTGCTAATGAGAAGTGAAAGAAGTGGATTTCAGTAATTCAAGTGTAAAGATTCAATGAAGTTGTGTAAGAAAAAAGAAATCCACCTGAAACAGTAGCTCCCTCAGATGCTGCAGGCCACCTGTTCCCTTGGGCATAATTTTGCCACAAAGCTTTAAGCTGACAATTATGTTTAGCAGTGCTACTGGAGTATTGCTTGCATGTGAATCAGAGATGTGCTCTTCTTTTGATACTACTGTTGCCTTATCTACATGCCATGTATTAATTCCTGAATCTATCACATGCCTTAATTGCCTTTTACTAAGGTGTATGTAGCCACTGACAAAAAAATAACACAGAATCAAAAACTGGCAAAATACTTGCAAATATCTTGACTTGAATGACAGTAGGATAAAGGACCATTGTATAGACAAGAACAAGGACAGCTCAAACTTTTTGAGTTACTCTCCTCTGGGGAAAAAAATCTTTCTGCTTAGAACAGGAGGAAAAGGAGTGTATTATTCCATTTCCCTGGTGGTCATATGGCTCAGCCATGCAAAATAGACAGGATTTTAAATGCTCCCGTGTAAATTCTTAAAGTTAAAATTATAGTGAAAGTTCATAATCTTGTATTAATTAGTACAAATTGCTCATTAAAGCATAAAACGGTGACTTGTGTGTAAATATCACAGAGATTACACAAAGAATGCTCTTCTCTGTACCTGTTGTAAAACCAGCACCACCAACCACTGTAATGCATTGTATTCCACATTCAAATGTTCTCTTTTTGTTTTCTTTTCTTTCCTTTTGGCTGCAGTATCATAGTTACAACAGTTCAGTACTTGTCTTCTGCCCTGCATAAGAATTTCACAGAAACGGACTTCGATTTTAAAGTAAGAATTGATTCAGAAAATGTTCTGACATCTTTTCAAACCAGCAGTAGCAAAGGAACAGGAGCTGCCCTCTGCATTAGCTGATGACATTTGCAGCATTTATTAGAGTGTCTGTCAGGAAGATGACCTAACTGATAAAGTACAGGAATGGAATCTGCTGTGGAATTGATGGGAAGTAGAACAGATACAGTGTGAGATCAAATCAGGAAAATTGAGTCCCTCATAAAGGAAACAAGTAATTCCATAAGCATGGGGCTAATGGAGTGTGCTGTCTTCCAGACTGATGGATAGTGCAATGTAAACTCAGGCAATGCTTTTGCTGAAGCTGGGGAATTCATGAACTTCCTCTCCCAGAGGTGTCTCTGGCTGATGACACAAAACCTGGAGGAACACAATCCTAGGGAGTGTTGTCCCCATGTCTGATGTAACTTGAGATGGGCAGCAAGTTCGTGGTAGTAAGGAAGAGCTGCCAGACATGCACCTAGGGACAGGGGCACACAGCAAGCTGGCAAAAACCTCATCTCTTTGGGAAAACAGACCAAATTATGGGGGTCTCATTCATGATATAATTTGATCTCTGAGAATTCTTGACAGATAAAATCTGTTCAACCTACAGAAAAACAATTTAAGTTTGCTGATGTCACCAAGTATATTAATTCTTGAGCTCTGGTGCAAAGAGGAAAACCCAGTGGCACTGCTTTTGTGGGTTGCTTTAATTTCAGTTCCTACCAGGGTTTAAACAATCCATTTGTACCCTTAAGAGTTAATTTGTATCTCCATGGTAAGAGACATATTGATGAAGTTATCCCTTGATTACAAAAAGGAGTCTTTGTCTTTCTCCACTTCTTTAAAACTTACTCTTGGAGTGTAATGTTACAAAATTCCTTCCCTTGTCACAGGTGTGGAACTCTTATTTCAGCCTGGCAGTTTTGTTTATAAACCAGCCGAGTCTCCAACTAGAAAATGCTACACCACCTAAGAGGAAGAAGATTCTGGATAAGTAAGGATATGTTTTGTTGGGTTATCACCTCAAAAAAGAGCCTTATTTTCCTACCATATGTCTCTGTGATTTATTATGAAACCTGGGATGTGGAAATGCCTGGGAAATTAATAACTAGATCTCCCAATACAGCAATCAGTGGTTAGTCAAGTTGTTTGATATTCTTACATTGACATAAATGTGAATTTATTTTTTTTAAACCATTTGATTATTTTTTCACATCACTGCCTTACAAGTTTTTGTTCCCTGGGCAGCTGTGTCTGTGTTCTCTCTCAGGTACGGTGATATGAGGGTGATGATGGCCTATGAGCTCTTCAGCATGTGGCAGAACCTGGGTAAGCCTCTCCTTCTCTCACATGACAACCAAAGCCAAAGGAAAACTCTGTTTCTGTCAGATTTTTAATTTTTTTATGTTTTGTGGCATCACAGAATCCTTTGTTTCTCTGAAGAGAAGCACTTCTCCCACCAAAACTCTCTTCTACACTGTATTCTTGAGGAAAATAACAAAATGTTTGCTGATAGAGCTCACAAATACAAGGATATGAGAAGGGGTGAATCACTAAGAGAGCAAAGGAGTGACACAAGTCAGATTGGATAAGTTAATAATGTGGTGGCAAAATATTCACCAAGCCAAATACAAACATTTTATGTGTAGGAATATAGGTAGGAGTTGCTATTCAAAAAGACAAAGACCACAAATGTACCAGGCTGATAATCAGCTGAAGGAGAGCTACCTGTAAAATGCTATGAGTAAAGGAGATTTTGTAATCTTTGAGAAAATATGTCAGAATCTGGAGTAAAAGGGACCATATTAATGTCACAGTGTTTTCCTTAAGTGCACTTGATTTTGGATTTGTTTGCTCAGTCCTGCTTTCTACAGCTAAAAGAAACAACAAAACAAAAAAAATATAAACCCAAGGCAAGTGGGATAAAATTCAAACGGTCAGGAAGACTAGAGAAGCAAGAAAACTGAATAAGCCTGATTTGTCTTGGACAACTTAAATGATACAGCCAGAACTGGTCACAGTTCAAAGGATCTGTGTGGAGAATAGAAAGCCCTCCAAGGTAACAGAGATCCAATACCCAGAAAATGATGCTGGACAAACTCAACTGAGAAATGATAAGCCAGTTTTAGATGTGTAGATGCAGACATTTATCACTGGGTGCTGTTTCAGATCAGGTAGAGATTGTCAGCAAAGTGCCTCAGGTCCCTTCTGGAACAGATCTACTTGGTCCCAGTCAAGGGCAGTTGGGAAATGGAGACAGCAGTGGGAACCAAGAGCTCTGTAGTTCCTTGAAATCTAAATGTGCTCTATTAAATACCATTGTTCTCACCAGCCCTTTCGAAATCTTCATGAATTAGAAGTGCCCCTGGCCTCTTTTCCCCTAGTATGTTTTAGTTGGGTTACTTTTGACAGTTTGAATTCCTTTGTAAGTAAAATGCACTGACAGTTTTTGCTGAAGGCTTTCACAGTAAAATTAAAAATGCTTTTAGAGATTTTGCAAGAAATGGTGTAAAGCAAATACTGACTTTTTTCCTTCCTTTTCAGGAAAAGAATGTTTGCTTTTATAATGCTCATGCTTACTACTGTGTAGATGTCATTATTGCAAGGGTTCCCTATTTTCTCTGTGACAGATAGCAAAGGCTTTTATTTAATTACAATTGTTTTGTGTTGTACAGGGGAGCATAAGATTCACTTTATTCCGGGAATGATTGGCCCCTTTCTGGGTGTTACACTTGTTCCACAACCAGAAGTCCGGAATATCATGATCCCAATCTTCCATGACATGATGGACTGGGAGCAGAGAAAGAATGGCAACTTCAAACAGGTGAGGGCACTTCCCAAGCTTTCTTTTTCTTGCTCTGTCTGTCTGCAGTGTCCAGCTGGAAGCAAGGAGTTTATATTTGTTGATCTGTTTCTGACTGTGAGATGTCATGCAAATAGATATAAAATAGAAAATTTGAGACCTAATTCATAAAACTATCACAAGACCCCCAAGATGGTTTAACCAATGCATTTCCCATGAACATGGGGAAGAGGTGGGATGTGCTCACACATCACAGATGGGGAAAAGAATTTTGTAAGTGCTGGGCTATCACTGCTCCCAGTGGTTTCATTTAGATTATTAGTCAGCCATTAAATGGGTCAGACTGAGAACCAAAAGTGGGGATGTAAAGATTTAGCCAGTCTTTGTGAAAATAGTGCTCTCTGTCTCCTCTGTCTTCAATTTGCAGCTAGAAAGTGGTATTGTATAATTAAATCATTATACCATGCCTTGAAACAGACTTTCTGGCTGTTTTTATTTTCAGAAATTGCAGCAGCTCTCCAGGAAGGGTTAAGTCCAACAAGAGCTCTGCAGTTTCCACCTGCTGTGAGCTCTGATTGCAAATCAGGGAGAGAAATCTTCATCATTCTGTTTCCCAGTCGTGGTCAGAGAATTGCTTAGATTTTCCACTGCAAACCAGATCCCTGAAGTGCAGAGCATTGTTAATGAAGGATGGGTTTGGTCTGGATTCTCAGATGACAGTGTTTCATTGTCATTGTGCAGGGGCAATACTGGGGGCCAGTATCTGCAGAGAAGCACTCTGAAGGAGTAAATCACCATTAAATTATCATAATTCATGTGATTAATTATTTGCACAGTTATTAAAATGCCAGATCTAATCTATCATTCCAGGAGAATAGCAGACCTTTCCCATAACCTGAGCTATTAAAGACTGTGTGGAAAAGTATTACCAGGAGCTTGTTTTTCTTCCTCTTCTACTCCCATGATTGCTGCAATTGTTATTATTTACTATTATTGTTATTGCAGTAGCATTTTGATCATAGTCCTCTTTCCACCTGTTTTAGCATAACAATAGAACAGTCTTTCTCTGGAATTTACAGTAATAAGCACATACAGTCACCTTCGAGTTTCTGGGCCTATTTACATTTTCTATATCAAGATGAACTCTTCATAATCATCATTTAATTTTTATACTAATGTATACTAATGTATTTTAAACTACAGCTCCAAGAATATTTCAATTACCTGTGGAGCAAATTTCCACACTGTTTTATGAAGCATTTATTGTACCTTTCTAAGGTTAAAGATTAAATAATCATCTGTATTAGTGATTAAATAAATAGTTAAATACCCCAAGAGATAATAAACCTCATTAACATTATCTGCTAGAACCAGGAAGTTATTTGCTTTCCAGTATAATGCTGGATAGCTGGACAAAGGCATTACTGATTTCTGTTGTCAATGTGGATCACAAAGGGAGGGATTTTTTTAATTCTGAGCTTCTCTTCACCTTTTGAATATTCAGTTGTCTGACAGAAAATATAAAAACCCTGAAAATTCATTTTCAAGCCCTTTTTAAATTTTCTTCAGTAGTTCATGTTTTAACAAGCATTTTTCAGCAAGGCTGGATAACATTACCAAGGCTGGATAATCTGATTCAGGGATGAAATCAGGACTCCCTTTAATGATTTCATTAGCAAGAGCACCAAGTCCATTTGTGTGCCATTGGCTGATTTGCTTTTCTGTCCCATCTTTACTTTCTTTGCAATTTGGCAGCTGAAAAACATAGAGAAGCTCAAACTGTGCTTGTCTTTAAATAAAAGTAAGCCATATTTCTGTGAATTGTTTCAGCTCTTAGGAGCCTCTGTCTCTACTAGTAGTGAAACTATCTTCTTCGAGATTTCTGACTATATGAAATTGTTTTGTTTAATGTTACATACATCAATTTCTGCACTTAAATCGATTTTATAAGAATATCTGATATCACACTTGATATTAGGATGGGAATTAATATGTATTCAAAATCTTTCTAAGAGAAACATAATGATGCTGTGTGGCCCTTGATACAAGTGAAAGAAAAAGCAAAAGTGTCATATAATCATAGAGAGGCTTAAAATGATTACAAATCAATTACTCCAGCAGAGCCAGCACAGTGGTGCTGGATCTTGTGTTGTAGTTCAGGCTCCAGTTTACCTGATGTACTGGCTCACTGGAAGTGTGGCTGGGTGATGGATTTGGTCACTTCTCCCTGCAGGTGGAAGCCGAGTTGATCGATAAGCTGGACAGCCTGGTGTCCGAAGGAAAAGGTGATGAGAACTACAGGGAACTCTTCAGCCTGCTGTAAGCTTTGCCAGTTCATGCTCCTCGTGTTGTGCAGGGCCATTGCAAGAGTCAGGCACTGATCTGTGCAGCCTCAGATCTTTGGGGACGGCAGGAAAGGGCTTCCTGGCAGGTTTCCATGGAATGGCTCAGCAAGCTAGTGCTGAAAGTAATATAGAGACCTAAATTCTTCTTTGTCTTCTCTCTGTGACATCTAATAAAAAGCTGCACTGGTTATCATCCTCCTATCAAAAATTCATTTGCTGCAGGAGCCAGGGCCCTTCTCTTTCCATAGCAGTGAGTGAGATCTGGTCTCAGGACTGTTTAGGGAGTCAGTGCAGTATCTACAGAGTCAGGCCTTGTTAGAGCAAAGGAAATTTTCCTCAACATTTTCCTTTCTTTCCTCCTATTTTTGAAGGCCGAGTTTTGGTTGGCTCAACAGTTGCCAGTTGCTTCCTCCAGAGTCCATTGTGACACTGTATTTCCACTTCCTTTCACACCAACAATTCATATTCAGAAGGATAAACTTGAAGATTTTATGTCTGACTTTACACTTCACTACCTTTGATTACTGATCTGTCTCCAAATTTCATTTTGAGTGTTCCTATTTCAGAAGGAATTATATTGAACTCTTGACAGTTCAGACAGTCCAGATTAGTTAACCCAAATTATTTAATACTCTAGTGAGCCAGAGAGATCATCAACAGAATTTTAGCCATGTATTCCAGACAAGTCTGTTTGAGGCACAAACCTTTGTTTTGCTGGAACTGATAATTCTATTTCTGAATTTGCAATTGCACATTCACTCATTTCAAGCTTGATAAGCCTGCCCATCCCATGTGCTTATTCTCAGGAAGTATGGAAATGTATTCAGTTTGGATTTGTGTACATTCAGCCTTGGGAAGTCTTGGCTCTTATGTGTACAGATAAAGTATGTCTGTTTCAGGGATAAAGGAAAGGAAATTTCTATTCTTTTTTTTAATTCATGTGGCTAGAGGAATAGTGTGCCTTTGCTCTGGTTGAAGACATTCATTACCTGAAATGTAAACAATTCAAGGGCTGTAGCTTTTTACTCATTTTTAGATGATAGTGACTGGATGCATTACCAAGATACACAGCCTGGAATTCCAGCAAGCAGTTAGTTTATATTTGCCACTGAGCTGTCTGAGGAAACAATTTGCAGAAAAAAAAATCCACAAATTAGTAAATGCTGTGTGAAAAAACCAGTTGACCCTGAATTCTATCATCTCAACTGTACTGCTGAAAAGGGAGTTGGTTCCCTCAGCTGCAAATCAGTACTGATTTGGAGGGTGTGACTCCCAACAGAATTTGTTTCCTAGAAGAGACAAATTATTTGACTGGAAATCCAGTTTCAGGGAAACTGGCATGTACATTTGCTTTCTTTCTTCACTTCTTAAACACAGTGTTCATTGTTCTCATTCCAGCCTTCTTTCTGCTTTCACAACTGTGTGAGATGGGTGCTCACTGTACTGTCTGTGCTAGGCAGGAGCAGATTGCTTTTATTTCCAGTTTAAATACAATGTGATTCGAGGTTGGTTGGTTGCTGATTAGAGAAGAAAATTTATGGAGGCATGAGGAAAGAAGAAATATTTGCAATTGGTTTGGACTCCTTTTCAGTTTCTGACTGCTGCTAGCAGTATTTAAGCTACAGGTAATAATGTGGGAATCCAGTATGCCATGAGTGTTGCTCTTTTTCATATCTGTTAAATGGCAATGTGAGGATATTTTTCCTTATCCTGTCAATTCTGTAATTTCCTTGTCTTTACTTCATGCTGCCTGGAGTAGAACCCAACTCTTTGGGCCTTATCCCAGGTAAGATGCTAATTCTTCTGGAATTTGTCTTATGAGGGAGAAACCAAGTTGTCTGTATCAGTCTGCATGCACTGTACCATTTCCCTGGAAGCCTCACCTGCTGGCTTTCCATCTCCAAACAGTTTGCTGGAGAAGATTGAGCAAGAAACCTGGCGGGAGACTGGGATCTCTTTTGTCACATCCGTCACTCGTCTCATGGAGCGTCTGCTCGACTACAGGTATCTGGCACCAGCAGTAACATGTTCTAAGCATAAGAAGTTTGTCAAGACATGGCACCAAATTCCTACAGGGAATATTTTTATTGACTATCAAGCTGCATTCATGCAAGCCAATGCATCACTGCTGGGGTCTGAGCAAACATCCCAGATCCTCATCTCTAGAGCCCTTATTCACATTCTTGTGTGCTCATTCCTGTACTGAGGTTTATTCAGGTTGCTAAAACATTAATTCCTTCTATCACTGAAATGATCTCACCTAATTCAGCAAAATAGATGTTAAATGAGAGAGTGATCCCCAAAGCCTCATTGAACCAATGAATTCCTCATCCAGGCCTGCAGGGCTGGAGAACTTCCATCTGGGAACTCTGACCCATCAGCTGGTGGTGGCTCATGAGCAAGATTTCACTAGAAATTAGGCAGCCTTCGTTTAGTTTTAAACTGAAGTTTGCAAGACTGTTATGTCAATGCAGCTGAGCTTTGACTTAGTTAGAAGGAAATATTTTAAGTTTAGATTTATATATACACACACACTCGGGGTTTTCTTAATAAAAGAGAATTTGAACCTATATAGAACTGCCCCAGATATTTCTATTTTAAGCCTACTGACAAGAGTTCAAATAGTTTTTTCTTCTGCTGCTGCTCATTAGAGGTGAAACCCTCTGACTGGGCTGGGTGTTCTGCAGTCCCAAATCCTTTTCTGTGCTTTTTAGTTTGCTCTTTTTGTTATCCCTACCATCTTGATCCAATCTCCTGTTTTTTTCCTGGCAACAACTGCTCAACAACTACTGTGCACAACCAGGTACTGGAGACACGTTTAAAGGGAATGCAGGGGAGCTGCTTGCGGGTTTTTTGGGGGCAGGGTGGGGGGTTTTCTGTGTTTTTGGTTTCTGGTTTTTATTTTTTAATGATAAACAGCTGCCAGCAAGGCAGCTTTGACACACAGATACACATTTCCACGCTTAATTGGAAAACACATACCAGTTTCTAAGTGATTTTCAATCTGCAGTTGATTTGTCATTCCCAAAACAGGGAACTGGAATCTGGCATTGGGATTTGGAAATACACAGGTATTTCTTAGGGTCCAGTAGTAGTTCTCAAGGTGGTTTGCTGTGTCACTGCTTTAAAAATTTAGTCTCTTGTACTGTTTAAATAGGAAATGTTCCAGAAACCAAAGATAAATTTTGTGATTTAACTTACCTATGCAAAAGTTAGAAATCTAGTCTAAATCCCTCAGGTTTATCCTTGTGTGCCACACCACACTGCAGAGCTGCATTTATGGAAGCCAGCCCTTTGACTAGGACTAAATGTTTACATCTGGATAAATAAGAGTAGTAGATCTTGCATTTGGATTCTTTTTGACCACTATTATCTGGTATTTGTTCAGATTCTTGCAAGAAGTGAAGGAACAGTAATTTCAGGTACTTGTTTGCAGATGCAAACTTGTAAGGGGACACTCAGTTCTCACATCATGTAAGCCCCAATGTGGTAATTTTTCTTAGAGGAACTCTATAGAGTATATGATTATCTGTTGTTTGTCATCCAAGGAAACTCTGAAAGATAAGATAGTTTCAAATTTATTTTAAAAGGACTGTTTTTGCAGATGTTTGTTTCAACATTGCTCTGCTTTCTTAGGGACTGTATGAAAGGAGATGAAACAGAAAACAAGAAGATCGGTTGCACTGTTAACCTTATGGTAAAGATGTTTTTACCTCTTTGTGATACTTTGCAATCTTGTTGAAACTGGGATGGAAAAGGCTGGGATAGAGATCTGTGTCAGGCCAAGTGTAGCTTCAGAATCCAAGCACTGGAATGACAGAAGAGAATGATGAGGATTGTG
This sequence comes from Parus major, assembly GCF_001522545.3. NCBI lineage: Eukaryota > Metazoa > Chordata > Aves > Passeriformes > Paridae > Parus > Parus major. The sequence goes on along the minus strand of NC_031781.1, from coordinate 4,032,947 downwards.
AGGATCCTCTGGAGGCCTCTGGTCTGACTCGCTGCTTTAAGCAGGGCCAGATAGGTCAGGCTCCTCAGGGCTGTGTCCAGCTGAGTTCTGCATATCCTTGTGACACAGGTTCTACAACCTCTCTCACCTCTTCTTTCAGCTTTTGACTACCTTCATTTTGGGAAAAAAAAATCATGCCATGATTAAATTAGTGGGTTAGATCAGTGTGAATGTGAAAAGCATTATTATTTTTCTTTCCCACTAAGGATGTGTTCTCTTTTCAATAACTTTGCACATGCACAGGTGCTGCTGAGTGCTTGAATGAAGGGAGAGTCTCAAGAGTAACAATTCTGGTTTTTCTTTCACAGAATTTCTACAAATCTGAAATTAACAAGGAGGAGATGTACATCCGCTATATCCACAAGCTGTGTGACATGCACCTGCAGGCTGAGAACTACACAGGTGAGGGAGACATTCCACAGTGTCCTCATGACATTTTTTTAAACTCTCCCAATGTTATATAATATCTGGTTCATTCTTTTGGAAAGAATTTGCATGAATCAGTTATGGCAGTAGGGAAGACAAGAAGCTGAAGCCCAGCTCCTTCCCTTAAGTTAAATCCTGTCTGTTCATGCCCACACAGCCTCATGATCGTTGCATTACACTTCAAATTTTGCATTAAAGTGTTCTTTGAAGAAGATGGATTAAAAAAAAAGTCACAACAGCAGAATGAAATTTAGAGGAAGATTAGCAAAACCACCATTATATTATCACTTGTCATATTTCCTTGCCTTGCAGTGCTGAGGGAGCACTTGGAACATGTATGGACTCTAATGCTGTGTTGTCCAAGCTCTGTTTACAGCTGCAGGCCCCAAATCTAGTTACAAATCTGAACATCTGACTGTGCACTTAAATCAAGTAGCTGGTAAAAAGAAACTTGACAGATTTGTACCTAAAAATTGTGTGCTGCTGTTTTAAGTAATGGAATAATTTAACAGTCCTCTAGGAGTTGAGATTTTTTTCACAAACTATAAATCAGGAATCGCAGACTGTGTCAGAAGCAGGTCTGTGACCTTTCAGTATTGGCTGTGTATATTTGCTGTCATTGATTCAGTGTTCCATAATTGCCTTTCCTACAGAGGCTGCATTCACTTTGCTTTTGTACTGTGAGTTGCTTCAGTGGGAGGACAGACCTCTGAGAGAGTTCCTGCATTACCCATCTCAGTCAGAGTGGCAACGTAAGGAAGGTCTGTGCCGTAAGATTATCCATTACTTCAACAAAGGGAAGGTATGCCAACTTCTTCTCTCTTCCCAGCAGCTTCCTTCCCTTTTCCTGACTGACTTAGGTCTTGCAAGCCATCATCTCAGTTCAGTAGTCTGGAAGTAAATTTGCATCAAAAGGGTTTCTAACATGACAAATTGGCTCTCTGGACAAAAAAACAGATGAGAAAAGGTATTTCATTATGTATGGCATTTGGAATGGGTTAGGGAAGCCAACAGGACAAACACCAGAACATTTTTAAACCAAGCCTTGGATCAGCTGATGTGGCAGAGTGCCAGTTCCTCAGCTTTTGGGGGGTGGGATTGCATTTTGTAGCTGTCTATGCAAACTGCTGTGCTATGACTCACTCGAGAACTTGCTTTGTGCTTAACCTACACAAGGAAATGGCAGGCAAATGCTATAGGGGTCTCTATTGAAAAAGATTTAAGTCCTTTCAGTGTCACTTATTTTAAAGTGATTTTCAATTGAAGTGCAGTTCCATCCACTGCACAAGAAAAAAATCAATCCATTTCAATTTCATATATAGAGTATGGGTTTTCTACAGTTAATTGTATTTTTTTTTTTCAATTACTGCAGAGGTAGATGTTTTAGTCCCTTGTGTAATGGTGTTTTGGGAACATTTCAGAGGTGAACCTTTAAAGTGACAGCATCTGTTGGAGTATTTTCAAATTTTTCCCTTCTCTAGGAAAATTCCTACAGCTTATGTTCTTGGGAGATAACATCTGTATGTGTGCCTTGGGGTTGATTTTGCTGTGATGGCAATGACAGTGGCATTAAATACAAATCTGACTTGGTTCTTGTGGGCTGCCATTCCAGATAATTCATTCCTAGTCCTGGTAATAGGAGTTGCATATGGCAGAAACATTTTCTACAGAACCTGCAAAAGGAAGTGAAGTCAGATTCCTGTGTGAAGGAAGAAATGGCCCATTTATGAGGAAGTGATTAGGATTTTTTTCTGTGTGTCTGCCAGAGTTGCTTTTTTGTGATAACACTGCATATGGTTCTCTCATTTCAGAAGTTTTATGGGGTTTTCAGACTGCACTTAAAAACAAATTACTGGTTTGTGCAAATATTGCAGTACTGTACTGTCTGACTAGACAAAGATGATAGAGGCACTATGGAAAGAAGTGAGCCTTTATTTTTGATAACAACAGTGAATCCATATACACAGTGGAGGAGAGTAAAAATTGACTGATCTAATTAGGCTATAAAACTCCTAATAGATTATAGAGTGTTAACCTCTTGAGGTTTTCTCCCCACTGGACGTTTTTGGTTTTGATTTGTGTTTTAATCCTCCTTTATTACAAATGGTAGCTGAATGATTAAATAATCCATTTAAGCAGTGTATATGTCACTCAGACTATGGAAGTGAAAGATGCTGAGAAGCCAAATCCTCCTTTTCAGCACTTGCTGTGTGACAGGGAGCAGCTCAGGGAATGGAAGAACCTGCTTCCCTCTACTTGTGTCTGACAGCTTCTTTCTGCTCTATCCTGAGATGCTCCTTCCTCAGGTTCTGCAGAGCAGGATCTGTTGTTGTCCTTCAGTTGCATTTCCAGAGATCCATTTCTCATGCTGCTCCCAGCCTCTTCCACCAAGTGAGGGTGTCAAGGCAGAGTGTAAAGGCTGTTGTAAGAATTCTGCATTTGCTTATAGGAAATTTTTCTCAGGACAAGAATGGGAGGAAAACCAGCCACAAGGGTGTCTTGTGACATGCCAGTGGGACAGCCTGTGGCAGGCCTGGGATGCTGCAGTGGGTACAGAACTGACTCCCACCCTCAGCAGCATCAGCAGCAGCCCTGTGCTGGGAATGAACATGGTGTTCCCAAGCCCTTTTAGCCTTCACTGGTCATGTGTCCCTTCCTGCTGATTTCTGCTATGCTGTGAATTGTTTTGTGGCTCAGCTGGCAGTGTGTGCAAGTACATAACTTAAATTGAAGATATTTTTAACCCTCAGTTACAATTTTGACCATTAAAATTCAAAAGTTCTCTAGTTGAAGACATCCGTGAATGGAACAGTTTGAACCCAACTGATCACGTTTCTGCACAGCAATAGCTCAAAAACTACACAACCCTTTTCCATCCAGTTCACTGCTTGATTTATTAACTGACAATTCTGACCAGCTCCCACCATGGCAATGCAGGCTCTGCTCTCCTTAGTGCAGCCAAGTGTGCACAGAGACCCAAAGCAGTGTTCCCCGAGCACTTAGTTTTTGATCATGTGCTCCATACCCAACACTTGAAATCATTTCTCTTATGTACCCTCATGGGAATCATTTCCAAAAGAAATGCACCTTGGGATGTAAGTAAATAAAGGCTGGCATTCAGAAGGGTTGATTCTCTCTACCTGTGCCCCCATGTGTGCAGTCAGCTGAGAGTTGCTGGTGCCACAGGAGAAAGCTGTAATAAAAGCCTTTGAATGTGGCTTTCAAGTAATACACAACATGCAAGCACATCAGAAGTCAGCAAAACAGAAAACACTAATGAGGAAAATTACCAGTGGAGACATCAGGAAGTTATTTGAAGAAGGAAGTGTCACTTGCATGTCACATGGAATTGCATATTAGTTATATGTACTGTGAAGATGTTACTCATTAGCATCACAGATTTTAAAAGTGAACCTCTGGTGACTTGGATATCCATTCAATCCTTTTCCTTTCAAATATCTACAAACCATTTTCTCTATAGGAAGTTACCTGTATGCTGTTTTTCTTCACTTCTCTATCTCATCTTGTGTCTGCAGAATACTCAGGTAGCACAGTGGAATTTCTTGGTGTGGAAACTGAAACAAATAGAAAGCCTGAGTTAGGATGACAGAATGGTATCAAGGTACAAGAGGTAGTATATATAGGAATCAGACGTAGTTACCTGTTGTTAATTTAATTGACATCAGAAAAGGAGCATGAAAAGGTTGCATCCCTCAGATCACCTAGAGGGAAAACAGCAAGTGAGCTTTCTGCTTCTGTCCAGAACACAGATTAGAGAGTTAGGCAGGCTTTAGTCACAGCATCCCATTTGGAAGTAAGACAGCTTGGACTCTCTGAGGGAAAAAAAGTCATTTATTCCTGGCCAGATGTTTTAGAAGTGAACATAGATCAGCTGAGGACTGAAAATCTATGTATAGTATCTCTGTAAAGAATGTTCTGCAACCATAAAAATACAATGCTGTTTGAGTTTGCAAATACAAACACTTGACTATGGTTGATCTCAGTTCAATGGATCAGTTTGTGTGTCATGGACTTTGACAACCAACAGCAAAAGTCGTGTAAATTTGAGATCACAAATACCTTACTAATATTCAGAGTAGCAAAGAAACTGGTCTTTCAGTTCCTTTCCTATTGTATCTACTGCTTTGATCTAAATAAATCTCAGGCCTCCCATTCTCCCAAACTACAAATACTGTCAGAATATCCAAATTGATTCTGGTACAATATTTTATTTAGCAAGTTTTTATGGAAGTTTTTGTAATTTACTGAAGCTAAAGAGCTGTAATAAGGAAGTGGTAGTAAGGAGAGAATAGATATTACAAATGTGGGCTTAAAGAGAAACCCTGTAAACTGCCTCATAAATGAAATCAAACAGTGCAGAGATTCAGTTTTTTATGTGAAGGTACATGTAACCAGAAAAACTGTTTCCATATTAAGTGGTAATATTTTACATAATTGCTGTTAATGACTGTTACCAAGAATTTACAGTATTGCTATTAATATTCTTAAAACTTCAGGTGATAGTCTAACTCACACATTAATTTTGTTTTCACTACAGCAGGGTCCCAAGTAAAACAACTGGCAAATTAGCCCAGTAATGCATAATAAAACTTAATCCAGTAAAGGTTCAACTGAGACCTTGGTGCTCTAAATCCTTTACCATAAGCATGGTAAGAAACAGCCACTCCCCCAAAAGGTTTCCAGTGTGTGCAGGTAAAAGGTGATGGAAGAGGAGATTTCAGTGTAAAATGATCTCTCCAAAAAGGCCACTTGAGGTAACAGGAGAGTCTTTGTCTCAGTGTGGGTGTGCCCAAAGTGGGTGTCTCCCTCCTGACCTCTGGGATGATGAGTATGGTGTGCTTGGAGAGATTTATTGTGGGGCACTGGGAGCTGAAGAAATGAGTGTGGCTTTCTGAATATGGATATTGATCACTGCAGTAATGCAGGTCAGTTCTGAGGATGTTTTATTTATTGGAATGTTCCCACTGCCTGACAGTTTGTGCTTTCAGTGGGAAGGAACAGCTTGGGAAGGGGAGCACTTTGCTGGGGAGCCAACCCCTAACTCTCTACTTCAAGGAGTTTTAGTGCAGGAAGCAAAGGAGCTGTTGGGGGTGGGTTGAAGGGGTGTCTAGCAAGAAGAAAAAATATTAGTTTTATTATCTTTCTCCAGCTAAGTTCCCAGTCTCATAAATGAACTGTCAGAACAAGCAGTATGTGTGTGTAATTTCCACAGAACATATGCCTCTGTTCCCATCTTTTAGAAGGAATTGATCTGCTATTTAATGGAAATGGTTTCATCGCATTGCATTTTCACATCTAATCTCTGCCATTTCATACCAAATGAATTCCCAGAATTGAGTTTCCATATTGCTCTCAGCTGGGTTGGCAGTAGCATTGTGTTTGCTGTGAGTGTGATTTGCTTTGGCCCCGCAGAGCTGGGAGTTCGGCATCCCGCTGTGCCGAGAACTGGCCATCCAGTACGAGAGCCTCTATGATTACCAGAGCCTCAGCTGGATCCGGGTAAGTGGCAGCATTCTCTCTCCTTGCAGACTCTTACATCATTCCCCAGAGCATTTTGCTCTCCTGTCAGAGCATTCTGAATTTTAAAAAATAATCACATTCCTTATAGTGCTCCATGCATTCAGTGTGACTCCTTGCTGTTGATTCATATTGATGAGTTTGTAGGTCCACTGAAATAATTTCCAAGTCTGGTAGCAGTAAAAGCCTGTGAGTACATGGAGACAGCACACACACAGGAGCTGGACTTGCTATTGTAATGGCATATTTACATATATTTTTGCATAAAAATATCCTGGTTTTTAATACATATTTCATTTTAATTCCAAAAGAATCAAGGACAGCTTGTGCCTCAGTGAGATAAGATGAACAAGAGAGAAAGAATAAAGAAGGAAAATATTTATGGCATTCTTATCAGTTTACAAGGATCTGGTTCTCTGGTACAACTAAACATGAGGAAATCAGGGCACATTTGCAGTGTCATGCTTTTATCAAAAAAAAAGATGAAGTTCCTGTTGTTATTTAGAAACTTCCTGAATGTTAAAATAGTTCATCTCCTCCTGTCCCGTGGGGTAGCATACATGTATCCATATTTGAGATTTATGCTGTATAGATATACATGATTTTCTTTCTAAAAAGTCCAGTTTATTTTTATCTGAAGATATCTGTCTAACAAGGTCTGATAAACTGCTCTTCTCAAGAACCTGTTTTTTCCAAAGTGGCCCCAAAGAGAGCGCATGACCAGCTTGGCTGTGCACTCTGTGGGCCATTCACAGCACCACCACATTCCTTGATGCTTCCTGCAATGACTTTGGGACCTTCTCCTTTCTGGAAAAGGAGATGATGTTTGTGGGAGCTGAGCACGAACTGGGATGCAATATTGCAAGTTAGGGTTCTTTGCAGTGGAAGCAATGGTGTCAAACTGGTTCTTCTCCTTAAAGAGCCACCTTTTGCATTGGTGAAATTCCTGTCAGCCTTTCAGCTGAGGTTCAGTTTGCCAAAGGGTCTGGAAATCCCACTCTTGATCTGTGTTGGCACAATGCCACAAAACTAGTTATTGGAACTAGAAAAAAGTTCTTTTCCTTTTTCCAGCCACCTTTTTCTTCCACATTAAAGCTTCTGGTGCACAGAACTGTAGAAGATTTAATTTTGTTTTATCCTTTTTCATGCCCCTCAACTCAATTAAAGCAAACCCAATTAGATGTAATTTTCCAGGCAGTGGTATGGATTTTGATCTGTAGGAAAGAATAGGACACTGTGAGCCAGGCAATGTGGATCTTAATCTCAGCTTTGCCATTAATTCCTCAATGCAAAGAAAATTACATGCAAGACCTGTTTAATTTAAAATAAGATAAACCAAGAAAAATGTCATCTTCCAAAATGTAAAGTCTAGTCTGTTCCACCATGTAGACTGGTTTACTTAATAATTTTTATATTTAACAAAATTACTTTGTTCTTTTCATAAAAAAATGTGTGTAAAAGAGTAATGTGATATTTTAATGAGTCTTGAGATGTTAATGTTTTAAGTGCAGCTTTAAGGGTCTGATAGCAGCTATCTCTTTCATCCACAGAAAATGGAAGCTACCTATTATGACAATATCATGGAACAGCAGCGCTTAGAACCAGAGTTTTTCAGAGTTGGTTTCTATGGTCGAAAATTCCCATTTTTCCTGCGGGTAAGCCAAATTTATACAGGATGTGACAAAGTGACCAGGCTCAGAGTAGCTGTTAAGGCTTTGTATTTCTGTTTTGAAGATATGATCTCTACTATTCATTTTTTTTTACACCTGCACAAATAAAAACAGCTTACTGGCTGAACTGAAGGACACGATCCACTGGGAATGTTCTTGGGAACAGAGATCAGAAATTTGACTCACACCACTAGGAATTTTTGATGATCTGCAGATGCAGCACAAATTGTCTCTATATTAAGCAAAATGCTGTATTGCAGTAATGTTGGGTCATTAAAACTAATTTTCATCATCTCACATTATCACACTTTAAAAAAAGTCTCACTTGACAGAATTCTAATCCCAGCCTGATGACTCGTATGCTATGTGCAACTGAAAATTTCCTCTCTTGAATGAAAAACCAAACAGCTTCTTTGGACACATCCTCACTTGGAGCTCATTGTCTGCCGGTGTACCAATCCACTTAGAAAGTGAAATTTTCTTCTTTTCCTAATGAGGAATCAAAATTTAAATGGGTATTTGTTTATACAATGTCTTGTTGCTAGTTTAGAGCAAGGAAAGAATATAATCTGACAAGTTCTCCAAGAGCTGCCTGCAAATTGATGGCAGACACCATCGAATGTGACAGGACAAGGTAACTGGAAGCTTTCAAGGACTGGAGGTGCATGGTTTATGTTCTCTTTGAAGGAATGGTTTGACAAGAGGTGGCACCAATCAAGGTACCCAGGATGAAGCCATACAAAGCCAAGCCATTTTGAAAGCTGCCCTCTTATACTTCCCTCTGATTATGAAGTTGTTTGTTTGTTTTTTTTTAACGAGGATTTCAACATTTAATTATAGTCTTTTAATGGAAACACAGGCAGAGGGACTAAAGGCAAATTGAAATTAGTCAAGGAGAAGAAATACCAATGGATAAAGGGTGGTGATTTCATGTTATTTGAAGGTGAACAGTGCCAGAATCAGAGAATCACAGAATCATTTAGGTTGGAAAAAGCCTCCAAGATCATCAATCCAACCTTTGACCAATCACCACCTTGTCAACAAGACAATGGCACCAAGTGCGACGTCCAGCTGCTTCTTGAACACCTTTAGGGATGATGACTTCATCACCCCCATAGGCAGCCCCTTCCAATGCCTGACAACCCCTTCCATGAAGAAATTATTCATGATGTTCAGCCTGAATGTCCCCTGGTGAAGCTTGAGGCATTTCTTCTCCTCCTGTCCCTTGTTCCCTGGGAGCAGAGCCTGATCCCCACCTGGCTACCACTTCCTGTCAGGGAGTTGTAGAGGGTAAGAAGGTCCCCCCAAGCCTCCTTCCCTCCAGTCTGAGCCCTTCCTCCCTGAGCTGCTCCTCACAGAATTTAGAATGCAGCAGCCTGAAGCAGTGTGTAGAACACCCCTGCAGAGGAATCCAAAGAAAGCACAGGTGCTGCAGAGTGAACCCTGAGCTACCCTTTCATGAAGATCTCCAGAGAAAACTGACAATTCCTGGTTTTTATATCTAGCAACAAATGTTTCAGCAGCTGAGTGACAGCACAGTCATCAAGGCACACAAGCGTTCCTAACATCTGAAGTACTGTCAGTGACTTGAGCTTATCTTTTTACCTTGTGGATCCTCACTTTTACCTGGGAGCCTGTATGGCCAAGGTGTTTGGCACTGCTTGAGCTTCCTGCGCTGAGCCCTGACTCTTTGCAGTGCTGTAACAACGTGGATCCTTGGCTGGAGACATTACCAGCAAACACGAGCGTACATAATTATAATCCTTGTTAATTCTGCAATTATATTTGGTAGCAGTACTTCTGATAGCAGATTACTAATGTAGCAATCTCATTAAAAGTCATCCTCCTCCTTTCTCTCCCTAATGATGCATACAGCACACACATTGTGGAGCACAGACTAAGCCCATTAGCAGTCACATCAGCATGGATCACACTGTAAAGAGATTGGAAGCAGCTATTCTAGAGAAGAAAAAGATTTACATGGGTTTAAAATCTTCAAATGGATATGGGAGTGATTTAAAGTGTTCAAATAACTCCAAGCCCTTTTCTCATGTATTTTTCTTTTGCTGTATAGACAATACATAATGTCTGTTAAGACAGAAAATAACCACTTCTTTCCTCATCTTTGATTTTTGAAGACCCTTTGTCTAGAAAAGTCATTGTTCATGTTTCTATGAATTCTGCATCTATTTCTAGCCTTCCTACATAAGTAAATTTAATTTAAAACTGTCGATATTTTCCATCTACCAGAAGTTCAAGTAAGGCCTGACAAGCCATATTTTGAGATCTTGTGCTAGCATCTGTCTGAAAAGTCTTATTAAATTTAGCTTTGAGGTGTTTTCAGGGCATTATTTTTAGAATCACAATAACTTTATTTATAGGCTTACAGTTTTCTAGATTGCTGCAATGAAAAGCTAAAACAGTGAATGCAGTAAGTGTCATGAAGAGATTCACCTTCAAACATGGGCTCACTCCAAATTCAATAGCTGCAAAGTTTGAGCATTCCCAACTGAACTGTCAAGATTCATCATGTGATTCTTCTCCCAGTCCATTGGCTGCTCTGACTGATGCACACAAAGTGACACATGTCACAGCCAGAGATCCTTTCCAGAAAGTTGAAATGCAAAGCCAAAGATAACTGAACTCTTTGGCTGTGTTTTGTGATCTGGTTTTGCTACTTTCCCTACGATTTTGCTACAAGATCAAAAACTGCTTAACCACATCCCTTTTCCAGACCAATTAGAAACACATTCTTGAATATACTGCAGCTTCTATATGCAAGAAATAAAATGCTGTTCTTGTTTGATAAATTTTTAATTGTTTTATGAAGGTGAAAACACCCTCCCTGTTCTTCTAGTTATTATGTGTATGAGTTTCAATTATCAAAATTAGAGAATTTGCCTGCTTTGATTGGTCTTGCACTAGGAGATATTAACACTAATGAAAATTGTGGTTTCTGAGTGTTAAGACACTGGAATACAATCTTCCTGACACTGAGGACTTTAGAAATTCTGTATTGTGCTGTTTGGAGTTAGAGATGCCTCAAAAAGCATCCAAGAACTCTGCACAAGTGGTTCAATGCCTCAAGAGTCATATCTAAATGCAGCTTTCCATTATTAGCAGAAATGAAATTTTGTTCATCAAGAGGAAAGTGCTTTCAGGGCCAAAGGGGAATTTGTTAAGTGGCCACTGAGAATTCTTGGTAAAGCTTTTCTGTATTGCTGTACTATAGACAGGGGAGTTCCTGAGCATGTATTGCTCATCATGATCAGGGCTGGGTTGTATGGCTGTGATAATACAGCAGTGATTAAACAGTGATTTTTGTGAATAGTTTGTTGCAACTTCTCTCTAAGGAGAACTGATAAAATGATAAACATATATCTCCCTTTGTTCTATGAGATCCTCAGGACTTTTATCTATCTGTTGTAAACTGTATTTGACAGCAGCTTTCCCAGTGTAGAACAGCCAAGCTGGTGACTTAAGTTTTAGTTGATACGTTTCAGTATAGTTCAATTAAAAATAGTGCCTTTTCTGAAAAGCAGGTAAGAAGGGACCACAAGACTGAATGCTAGGAGTGCCTGAATCCAGAAGCATTGTACTGTTCAGACAGCAGTGGAATAGTTCCCTCATTCATCACTTCTTCATGTGAAAAACTTTTATTTCTAAAGAAAAAGGAAGGGATAAAATACATCTACTCTCACATTAGCATATTGCTACTGTCATTTATCTCTGGTTTTGTAGTAACATTTAAAGTGAGATAGAAGTCAATAGAATTTACCTTACTTTTAAGGACAATAATTTATGCTTGTTCCTCTTGCAGAACAAAGAATATGTGTGTCGGGGCCACGATTATGAGAGGCTGGAAGCCTTCCAGCAGAGGATGCTGAGCGAGTTCCCTCAAGCCATCGCAATGCAGCACCCAAACCACCCCGATGACTCCATATTGCAGTGTGATGCCCAGTGTATCCTTCTGTGAAAGAGCAAACTCTCCCTGGAGCTGGGGCAGAGCACAGAGTTAGAGCTGGATATGGACAAAACCAGACCCTGTCTGCAGAAGGCAGTAACAGGTTCGTTGTGGGGCATGGTGTTGGAGAGAAAGGTGACTTTTTATTCAGGGAGTATTGAAGCTCATGTTCCGTGCAGAAGGGAAAGGGCTGTGCTCACTCATATCCATGTTTCAATGCTTTACCAACAGCACTGACATCACACACAGTTTGTGTCCTTAGGAGTGTTCCTGATACCTTCTCTTGGCCAATATTTGGTTGGATACAGATACTAGTTTTCCATTCTGCTTATTTATTTTTATATCAGTATTTTAATTTTTTGCAATTCCCCTTTCTTCAAAACTGCTGAACCTTTTTATACTCAAGGCTTTGAATCTCATTATTCTCATTGGTCACCTGCACTGGGATTTGGTACACCCAGTACAATGCTCAGCATATTTAAGGAGTGAACCACATCACATTTAAGGGGGTTGCAGGGACATGGGAGAGTTTGTTTAGTCATGGAACCTGCACTATCTGGCTTCTGAGAGAACAGCATGGATACCGTGGAGGATTTGAACTGCAAGGACACTGTCAGCAAATGGAGCCTTCTGTGTGGGTTGCTGTTTCCTATTTGTCTTTCCTAACACATAGATAAAGCTTTCTTTGACTACACAATTACCAGATTTACAGATCTATGCAGTGACTCCTATCCCAGACAATATAGACGTGCTGCAAATGGATCGCATCCCTGATCGCATCAAGAGCTTTTACCGCGTCAACAACATCCGCAAGTTCCGCTATGACAGACCCTTCCACAAGGGCCCCAAGGACAAGGAGAATGAATTTAAGGTAGAAGTAGCAAATAAGCAGTGTTTGAGTGTTCATCTCTTCAAGGTGAATACTGTCTTGTTATTTTATGCTGATAGAGCCTTTCAGGTAACCATGATTTGATAGCCAAAGATACCACAGTAACTCAAGTAACAGGTTAAGTCCATGGTCTGATTGTATACTGTCAAGTTCTGACCTGATTAAAGCATTGTCCAGTCTAAGAGTGAGTTATTTTAGTGCCAGGAGATACTGTTTGGCTGGACTTTTTTTTTTTTTTTTTTTTTAAATTACTGACACATAGGTCTACAATGTCTTTTTGGGTCTCATGACACAACTGGTGATTGGTTAAGTTTTAAACATGAATAGAAATGTTGAATGTGTTGCTTCAAGCGTACTGAATTCCTGGTTTGTTGTTGAAGTGACCTTCTGGAGAATTAATGCACAGGAAGTTAATGAGTTCTTTTCTGAGCCTTGTCCCCTTCACACTTGTAGTAAGAGCACAGAGGATGTGGCTGTGATTCACTGTTCCTCACAGCCTCAATTACTCCTTGCAGAGCTTGTGGATTGAACGCACCACTCTGACCCTGACTCACAGTTTGCCTGGGATCTCTCGTTGGTTTGAAGTGGAGAGGAGAGAACTGGTAACATTCATCATTCCTTTAATTGGGGGTTGAAATGATGAGTAACTGAGGACATGGGATAGGCAGCTTAAAACTTGTTGGGCTGAAATCTTGCAGTTTAAAATGGTGTTTACCAAGAATTAAATATATCCTTTTTCTACCACTTCATCTAAACAATTGCTGAATGTAACTAGAGGAATAGTATGAGCTAATAGGATAATGGAGACAGTGCCAAAAGGATGGAATAATTGCATTGCTGCCATGTCTTCAGCATATAGAAAGACATCTATTATTGCAACTGAGTGACCTGAAATCCAGTACTGCCAGCAGTGGAGTTTGTTAATGCAGCTAATTTTCTACAAAGCAGTAAAAGTGAAGGGAGCTCACTGAACAATCCTGGAGTATCATTTTATTCCAAGGAAGATAATAAATCTCAGTGAAGTGTCCACGGAATTAAAGTATGTTTTATTGCCTTTGAGGTTGAAGTAAGTCCTTTGGAAAATGCCATTCAAGTGGTTGAGAACAAAAACCAGGAGCTGAGGACACTGATAAGCCAGTACCAGCATAAACAAATGCATGGCAACATTAATCTTCTCAGCATGTGTCTGAACGGAGTGATTGATGCCGCCGTTAACGGGGGAATTGCGCGGTACCAGGAGGTGAGCCGGGCTCTGCTTCCCACTGAGTATCACCCTTCCTCAGTTTTATTTGCATTTCTGTATCAATGACAGTACGGCTTATTAAGATAGGAAATTCTCATGTGCATTATCTAAAGATGGGGTTACACCCCCTACTTGGTTATTCTGCATCAGTGCTTGCACAGCTGAGTGCAAGGAGTCTCCAGGGGTGGAGCTGGGATCTCACAAGGAAATTGGTATAGGTAACAGCAAGGTTTTTCAAAGATGACACTTGGTTTACCTGGAAATCTTCACTTGGCAGGTAAAACAGTGAAGCAGCTTTTTTAATACTGCTTATATTATAAATTCATTTTGCAGTAGAGGCTCTGGGACTGGTGATAACTGATTAGGTCTGGAATCAGGAAAAACCTGATTCATGCTATTGAAATATTATCTTTGCTGATGGGCTAATTTCAGACTCACTGTAGAACTAAAATGACGTTAAATACAATATGTTATCCAGCATAATCTCTGGCAAGCTGTTACTTAAACTGAGCATTGCAAAAGGTAGATTTAGGGTACAATATTGAAAAATTGCAGCAGTGGTTCAGGGCTGTGGGATGCGTCTTTGCAATGGAGCCATGGAGAGAATGCTCTTTAGGCTTTATATTAGTTGCCAATTTACTCACAAAATTCCTTTAGCTTTAGGCAGTTATGTGAAGGAAACTATAAAATTCAAATAACTGGAAAGCTACAAGGCTTAGTGGTATTGCTCATCACTGTCACAGGGGGAAACTTGGTCAGAGTCATGATTCAACAGAATCGTTTTGGCTGCCAAGACCATTTTCTCTGCATCCCAGAGTGCTAAAATACAATAAAATTAAGCTCTGCTGTTATCTTAATATATTTTGTTTTCCTAAGATTTTTGGACCTTTTCCTTTTATCCTTTAACTCCAAGACTTTCCCATAAGCAAAAGGCACTTCTTTTTCCCTTTTCCTACAGGCCTTTTTTGATAAGGATTATATCACAAAGCACCCTGGAGACGCAGAGAAGATCACCCAGCTGAAGGAACTCATGCAGGAACAGGTACTGTTTTTCAGGTGCAGAAGAACACTGCTACATTGTCTGGATTCATCAGCAGTCAGTCTAAACACCAGATCCAGCTGATTAATTCGGAAGCAAAGATTTTTGGTACAGGAGATCTAAGTACATTCAAACAAAAAACAAGAGGGAGGTGGGCAAGGAGATTATGACAAGTCACACACCTTATGGGATGTGAGGTGAAGCTCGGCTGAAAGTACATTAATTTTGTTTTCTACATTTATCATCCAACAGACATCTTGCTACATTTGAAGCCTGCCATTTAAACCATGTCTTCAGGCATTTCAAGCCTGACATTCTGAACTATGTCTTCCTAGCAAGTTTCAAAGATAATCAGAGGCAGGACAGGTCAGGCTTGAGATTAAAGTGGCAGAGCCACATATGAAAACTTAATGCCTATTTATATTATCTGCAGTTTTATTTTTCCATAGTGTCTCCTTGAGACATCTTGGTAGATAAAGCTGCGGGATGCTTTGATGGGAATGAAATCAGATAATCATATCCCTCTTAACTGAAAGTTTGGCAAGATACACCCCATTAAACAATGTGCCCATATCTGAATAGAGCTACTAGGCCTTCTTCTTCAACAAGTCACTGAATTGCATTTCAGATTCCCTATCTGTAACATAATGCTTATCTCCCTTCAATCCTCAGGAGATGTTTGAAGATTAATTAGTTATTGTTTGTACAGACTTTGGATCATGTAGGGAATTACATACATCTTAAGCCTCCTATCATTGCTATTTTCTTTCATTTGAGACCTTATATAATCTCATTTAATCATTAATATTATATGTTTAACCTTTGGAAAAGTAACCTTTAGAAGTAACTAATGAGGAGCAGGAGGAGTGACTGCATGTGCCACACTGCTGCTGTTCATCTCAATTATCAGAAACTCCTTTTAGAAGTCTCTGCTGGCAGCTCAGACCCCATCCCTGGCACTGGGAGGAGGAGCTTTGTCGCGGGGCATTATCTGCGTGAGGGCATAATGCTGTTCACTCTGCAGAGACAATCTAGCTGGTATTTTTTTGCAGTTACCTCCTAAGAAAAGCAATGCAACATGACACAAATGTACTTGTCTCACACTTAAATATTGGAGTACTATGAACTTGCCAGGACTCCAAGATTTGCTTAATTATCAGCAGTTTTGTAATGGACAGTGGCATATTCCTTGCACATTGCCAGAACTGCAGGACAGGCTTCTAGTCTCTCTCTGAGACACAACTTATCTGGGTTTTTGATGTTGCATTTTCTTTTTCACAGGTACATGTCCTAGGAGTGGGTCTGGCAGTCCATGAGAAATTTGTACACCCTGAAATGCGTCCCCTGCATAAGAAACTGATAGATCAGTTCCAGATGATGCGATCCAGCCTGTACCACGTAAGCCAATTGCCACTTTTCCATTTTTGAATTAAATGATTAAACATCTGTCAGTTGCATTAAGGTTCACAAAATAACTGGGCTGATACAGCATTGATTGAACCTACTGGACTGCCAAATTACCAAAGGAATTCTTGATTTTTGTGGAGGAAGACACTTGTAGAAAATACATTAACTCGGCCTTTCAACAAGAATTGTTATATTTGTATGTTCTTTGTTGTATCACAGAGCAATTGTAAAGCTTCATTTTCAGTTGCTATCTCACATAACAGAAAATTATGTAAGACAGAGGAAGATTAACCAGAGGTGTTGAATGTTCATTTCAAAAGAAGTGCTGTAATTGGAAGTAGCATGAATGAAGAAAACTTGCAGCTTTCCATGGCTGACTTAGCTGAAGTGTGTTTGCTCTGCAGGAGTTACCTGGTTTGGATAAGCTGAGCCCGGCCTGTTCCGGCTCCAGCACCCCCCGCAGCAACGTGCTGGTGTCCCACGGCCCCATGAGCCCAGAGAGCATGAAGCTGGTGCATCGACACAGGTAACCCCCTCTTCCTCCCAAACATCCAGGGGCTCTGCACACACTTCCACCAAGGTTCCAGGATCTAAGGAGTGCTTAGCAGTACTGCAGGAGGAGCAGTGTGAGTTTAGGCAGAAGTGTCTTTTGGCTTCATTCAATTCTAATTATTGGAGAATTGGAATAAGAAAGTTGAGAAATCCAACTTGCACCAAATGCTGAACACCTCCAGGTGTGACTCCATCACTTTACTTACTGTACAGGCAGAAACACAAAACTGCCACTCAGTTTTCCAGGCTCAATCTGACTTTGGAGGTCCCAACCTCTCCTACTTCTCTTGCACCATCAGCAAATAACTGGGTTCTAATCTACCATAAAAGGAAAATTGTATGGCTTGTTTTAGAGCCCAACTCAATATGTCCCCATTTGGAAGGATTAAAATTGTTACCATCATTATTTCTATAATTCTGACCAAATCAGAAGCCAAATGCAATAAAGGCTGCCACAGTGTTTCGACCAGTACATCAAAAAATGACCCTGTGGTGCTTTTTCAAACTGAATGCATGCCCATATATTAAATCTGAGATAATGACAGAGGATAAAAATTGGGATTATAAGGACAAAATAGTGGTTTTTGTATCCAGCCACCATTGCTTATTTGAAAATGCTAATTGCTCTTCTGTGTTTATTTTTCTTATTGGGTCACTATATTTTAGCTGGTTTTAAAGGCTGGCATAAAAAGCTGTAGAAAGTTGGTCCATGAATCCAGGATGATGACATTCTTTACGCTGTTAAAACTGAGTGGCTTATACTGCTCCCATGGCTTAGCAGTTGACAAACAGTGTCTGGGTGATAACTTTTTTTCTTTTTCCCCTCAGAATTCCTCATTTTGTAAAGGCTTTTTTAGTTTTCAGGACAAACTTGGGAAATGCTGTAGTGTACAGTGTACTTGTGTGTGGTTCAGAGTTACAAAGAGAAGTTCATTCCCTGAGGGAGATCAGGGTGCAGCCTGCACACCAGCTGGGCTGTATTAATTTACTGCCAACTACAAAATTGCCTTCAACTGTAACGCTGAGGCCCAATGCATCCAATAAGGAAAACTGGATTTTGACCTGTGTGTCTTGTGCTTGGATTTCTTTGGAATGTTTTGTTTAAGCTGCTCCCACTCATCTTAGCATTAAAAATGAGAGAGGTTTCAGTATGTTCTGTTACAAACAAAACAAATATGCACCCAAGGTCATTATGTGACATTACCCTGGGTTAGGGTTCTGAAATTCAGTATCTTATGTACTATTCTGTTTTACCTGTAATCTTCTGGTTGCTTCTTTCATATCTACCCACACTGGTGGATTTGTTTGAGCTTATTTGGCCTGATTCTTCAAAATTATTTGACATCTAGAGGTGACCTAAAGCAGGAGGTAACTGCAAGTACTTACTAGTTTGGAAAAAAATCAGGCTTCACAAACAGGTTCAAAAAACAGTTATGCCCTTGCTCTGTCTGTTTTTTTCCCAGCCCACTGAACATGCTTGGTTCAGTCCGACACTCCTCATCGTCTCTGTCATCGCACACCTCCAGTGAAACAGGAAACCTGGTTATCCTGACAGACAGTTCTGTGGGGGAGACTGCTGAGGATATGTACCACATGCAGGTACAGCTCCCGCACAGCCACGAGCGGTGGCTGGCACCAGCACAGAACGTGTTCCAGAGGGACACTGCTCTCTTAGGAGCAGTACACTTCACCTGTGTACATGATTGGATCTGTCTGTGATTTTTTTTTTTTTTCAAATAACTGAATAGGTAGAATCTAACATTTTTCAAGAAAGGTGACAGGAACTCACTAGATTAACTTCTGGAAGAAATCTCCTGTGTTTGTACAGTGACTGTGGTACTGCAGTCCAAGGCCACCCTGCTGCTTTCAGAAAGTGAGATTTTTGTCCTATTTTGTTTACCTGCCCCATTGAACATGTGCAGTTAGTGTTGCTCTTGTTTTGGGGAGGTGGAACAAACCCCACAGTCCTGAATGCAGGTTAACAGTGGCCTGCACTGAAGCTGGGCAGAGGCTGCCCTGGCTCATCTGAGACAGGTAAATCCCTAAGGCACTGATGCGCTCAGTTCTCTCTTGATGGTTTCTCTGCCTCCTGCAGCTTGTTTACCCTAAGCCAGGTATCAAGGCTCAGTCACCAATGTCTCTGTTTTATCCTCATACCAGGCTAGTCCTTCCACCTCCAGCCTGAGCTCCACTCACTCGGCACCATCCCAGATGATTAACTCTGCCCCTTCCAGTGCTCGAGGTAAGCATGGACAGGCCCTGATGGGGGCACCTGCAGGTGTTCCCTAAACCTGGCAACCTTGCTGACTTACAGGTGAAACACCTCCTACACTGACATGTAACACTGTTTCTATTTTGGACACATAAATACCTTTTCAATACTTTTTCTTTGCAAATAGTTTCATTCTCCATTTAAGCATTTTTTCATCCGTATTTCAAATGTATCTCTAATACATGCTGGTTTCAGGCAGTTGAATTTCGTAATGATTTCCATTGTTCCACCACAAAATTGTGGCAGGCAGTCTAGAGGAAAACAAGAATAGTCCTCGTTATAGTACTTAAAAGAGAGATCATGAAGACAAAGGCAAAGAAATACTTTCACAAGCTTAAAGAAATTAGGACAAAAAGGACTTGAGGCAGCTTAGCAGAAACATATGTATACAAAAGTAGATGTATAGGATGAATGTTGAAAGATATGAATTTTAAATAATGGAGATAAAGAAGGGCTTCCCTGCTGGGAAATTCTTGAAGAAAGGAAAAAATATAAAAGCAAACTCTGGGGGTACTTATATTGCCTTTGTGTTACAGTAGCTGGTCTTGATATTGCTAATTATTTTCTTCCCCAGCTGATGCAAAACCACTCCATGCGATCTCCTGACTTTCATAACTTCTTTTCAAGGCTTTGGGTTTTTTCCTCTCATTTTGGATTCTCAGTTGCAGGTTCTACACCTCTTTTCACAGGCAGCTGAAGAAAGTGTCCAGGATATAGTCAGAGATAGAGGCTGATATTTAAATCTTACCCCTTTTTCCATAGAGAGGAATTCTGTGTGTCCTGATGGAGAGGGAATACGGGGAAGAGCCCTTTCTCTCAAGCAGTTTTGGGGCTTTTTTGCTCCCCCTGCCAGTAAAATCCTAATTGACTGTCTGTTGTTATGGCCCAGATATGCAGCAAGGTGATTTAATTGAGGGATCAGATGGAATAGGAAGGTGAGAAGTGAACATCTTCAAATAAAGGCAAATAGCTGCACTAATTATCAAGGACTGGAAGGAAAATCATGACAAACAGTGACCAGGTGAAACTGGAATAACAGGAAAAGGAAGATGGAACTAAGGAGAGGGCTATCATGTCAGGAAGACGTCCCTAAGTGGATGTGCCTCAGCTGGCATGTGAAACTTTGGGGGGACCTGAAGGATTTGGTTCTGTACTGTTTCACTCTGTTTTCCACTTTAGAAGTCCAGTGACAGGCTGTGACAGGCTGTGACAGTCTTTCTGAGCCTGATGACTGCACAGCATCACCAGCTTCCCTCTTTACGGTATTATTCACTGTTGCTTAGAAACCAACGTGATGAATGCTCCAAAGGGTCTGAGCTGCTGGGTGAGCCAACAGCACCTCCCAGGGATGGGACCCAGACAGATTTCAAATAGGAAACAGTAAGAGAAGTAATGAGATTGAAAAATGTTTATATAGCGTGTGATACAACATTTCTTCTCTGCTGTTCTGTTCACTTTTAAATTAGGTGAGCACAGCATTCAGACATTACCCACTCATGGGATTTCACTTCTAGTAAGGTCCCAGATGCAATCTGTGTTTCCCAGTGTGCCAGTCACTGTTCTGGTTATTACAACACTGCTGTTGGAAATGGAGCTGTTCCTAATGAGAAAAAGCCCTTACACTTAAATTCCACGGTGGTAATGCAGCTGTGTTCTTCTCCTTGGTAATTTTTCCTTTTCTTTTGTTTTTTAACTGGGTGAATTTGATGCTTGTGAAAATGAGACCAGTATCACTGGCTGGAGCAAAGTTCTTCAGACATGACATGTGCAGCTCTGCCAATGCACCTTTATCCCTTTTTTTCCTTTCTTTTTTTTTTTTTTTTTTTTTTTTTTTTTTTTGTATTTATTTATATTCTTTTTAATTTAGCGCTGGTGAAAGGTGCTGGATTGACACCACTGGAGGCTGAAGCCCTCTATTTACCCACAGAGCAGATACAGCATGGGAGGCAGCTGTGCAAGTTCCCCCACGCTGCCCCCACCCATGTGCCTCATCTCTGTCCTGGAGGGACCACCTCTAGAGGTGAGAGGATAGTTCAGTCTCCATGACCCATCCAACCCCTGGCCTTTCTGCTGAGACTGCCAACAAAGCTACAAGAGTCACAATGCTGCAGCTGAACACTTGTCAGATGGGAAGTGGACAAAGGCCAACAATTCATTTCATAAAGGCCACCTAAATTTATCAACTTAACATCTTTGTCACCTGTGGCTTTAACCCGAGCATGGTTGGGTAGGATTTCTAGGGTTTAGCCTGATTTTTAAATGCTTCTCTCATTTATCCAAATGATAATGCAGGTACTTAGAGCACCTTCTCTATTTTACTGCAGAGTCCCTTTCCTGAAGAGAAGAGTATCTTTATAACAAATTAGTTCCATCAGTGACCAAAGGAAGCCGTGGCCTTTTGTATTAAGAATCCAGCAGGAATTTAAATTGTTCTCAAAAAAAATACCCTTTTATGGATCTTCAAAATAGCAACACACATGATTATTTGGCTTGTCCAAAGAAAATAACTAAGCGATTAATCTAAAAAGAATTTTTAAAGGATAGTTGTCAGGAAAGTTGATCAATTCTTTGATTTTATCACTTAACTGCAGATTAAGGCATCAAAATTTACACTAGTTATACATAAGTTACAGCAGATGTCTTAAATAGAACTGAAATCAGAATACTGCAAGAATTTGCTAATTCTGTGCTAATAGACATTAGACTCATTATTACAAGTATGCATCTCTCAGTTTTCACCTGGCTTGACCCTTGAGTAGCTTCTTCCCTGCCTGGGAAGCACCACGGTTGTGTAAAAGGTCAGTAAGATATTCAGCTCAGTTTGGCTTCATTTGAGGTGGCTCATGAGGCACTACTGAACTTTACTGCCGTTAAAAGATTACACAAGCCAGGTTCAGAAAGCGAGAAACTGTAACTCAAAAAGGCCCGGAAAGAGCTAGGAGTGAGTTAGGGTTTGTCAGTAATTTAAAATACAGTTAGGACTCCTCAATGCACTCAAAAAGCAATTCCCACATGACACTTGAATGGCCTCTAAAGGCATCCCTACTGCTTCCTCAACACTGCCCCTCACTAAGGTGTAGAAAATGAGGCCTGGTGTCTTAACCAGCACTTTGCAAGAATACATGTACTTACATTAAAACTTCCTTTTTAAATCAAAAAATTACAATTTGGTGCAGGAGCAAACTTTTCATAACCATAACAAAAATGATGAACCAGGAGAAGAGATTCAATGAGTTTGGAGTTTACATTAATGTTCAGTTTATTCCTTAAAATTAACTTGTCACAAGTGAATTAACATATTTATAATTAGAAAAGCAAAACTATCTTTGGCTTTAGCACACGTTTTCCTTTTTCATTAGTGAGTATCTACAGTGCTGCACATATCAAGTGCACCAAGCTACATGCTAAAGCTTTTAAAAGCATTTTTTTTGACTTTGCTTTTTAAGTTTTGCCAGTCCCGGAAAGGTGCTGCAGTTATTGTGCTCTCTATCTGTCCAAAGCAGCAAGACTTAAATTTTGTTTGCGGACTGGACACTTGGCATAATATGTTACCATTTTATAGCTATAGTTAATGATAAATTTAGGGTACCAGTTTTTTAAACTACACTCTCCCAGCACATGTGGGATTTTTCAGGTCCTGCAGTCTGTTGAAGCTGTAATCCCATATAAACTGACAGCACATAGAGAGGTGGTTTGCACCTTTGATATAAAAGAGCAAGGATGACAAGATAAGTAAAAAGGGAAAAGTTTGCAGTGTAGGTTGTGCTGTGCTGTAGTTCTGGGCACACCTAAAAGTTCAGCATCTTAACATTTGTCCTGCAGAACAGGACTATCTGTGACCTGTGAGGAAAAGACTCAGCACAAAGCGTTAACACTGTGTTCTCCAAGCTGGTGTTGTACATAAAAGCAAAGAATGTCGTCTAATTATGTTTCTGTTCTATGTCTGGGGAGAAAATGAGTTCGGGACTAGAATGCAGATACTCTGCCACTGTTCATGTCAGAGTGGGGGTGTAGATTAATCTGGCATCTGCCCCCCCCAATGGAATTGTTGCAATTGTAGGACTTTATCCTGCATTCTGCTGGACACATTGTTCCTTCCACTGTGTGCTGAATTTTAGTCCCCAAAACTGCATGTTTGCTTTTGCTGGAGTAAAAGCTGCATCAACCAGCACCAATGCCTTTGCTCATATGTTGGAGTGCTGTCCAGGTAACGTGTGTGGTTGTGGAAGTTTGCCAGAGGGGGCATGTATTCCCCAAAAGCCGGCATGGCTCTGTAATGCGCTGTGTGCTGCCATCTGTTCAGTGCGTGTTTGTGACGCAATCAAACAATCAGTGCAAATTACAGCTCACTTCAGCAGCTTCACAACATCAATTCCTGCCAAATATTGTGCATCCCAAGGGTTGCGTGTATCAGTAGTGTCAGACTTTAGGAAGTCACTAAGGAGAGTCATTCTTCTGGCACATCCACTGTCAGCTGTTGCACATCAGAAGGCGTATTGTTACGTGGCACTCATCTTGAAGGACATGAGTCCCAAGTAATTCTACCTGCCAGGAAGCTGTTACATGAAATACCCCGATATTTTAAATGACAGCTATACAGATAACTAATAGATAAATCAAGCTTATTATTCTTACTATAAAACTCTAAGCATTGGTAAATGTATGGTGTCATCACAGGGCTCAGTAGAGCAAGACAGTAGTAATCATCATTACAGCAGCATTGTAAGCAAAGTGCCTCTCAAATTTATAGAATATGCTATTTGTTAT
This sequence comes from Parus major, assembly GCF_001522545.3. Lineage (NCBI taxonomy): Eukaryota > Metazoa > Chordata > Aves > Passeriformes > Paridae > Parus > Parus major. Next base: position 4,009,141 of record NC_031781.1, on the reverse strand, counting down.
TGGAGTTGGTTTGCTTTAACAAGAGGAAGCTGACCAAGATAGTACCAATGAAATTGCAACATTTGTCTCTACCCAGAACCAAGGAATGAAGTATTTTCTCATAGATTTCTGTTTTAACTGAATTGTATATCTCAAGCTTTTATCCCTTTCTCCCACATTCAGTCCTAAAATGCACAATTTTATGGCATTTCTTTAACTCTACAATATTTTATGGGGCAAGAGAGCATTAGGCACAGCCACAGCTGATTCCACACAGATGCCCACATTATTTTATGTTTGAAAGGAAGCACTTTGCAACATACAACTAGGGACACACATATCTTACACACCCTACATGGTATGTCCTTAATTGTATACAACAAGCCAGTTCTTACTCCATCCTCGTGCTATGCACCCACCAACAGTCAGCTGCTTAGTGGGCTCGGCACCATGTTTCCCTGAGTCCTGTGAGCTCATGTGTCCGAGCCAAGAGCACAGGAGGACTGAGATCCCTGGGCATGCAGAGACATGGCTGTTGTTTGTCCCGTGTACGTGATTTTTCTCACTTGTTTACAGGCTCTCCCTCTCTACCAGATAAGTACCGCCACTCTCGGGAGATGATGATGTTGCTGCCAGCGCACCGGGACCGACCGAGCAGCGCCATGTATCCCGCAGCTATCATGGAAAATGGACAGGTAGCAGCTCTAATTTCTTCTGTGTCAGTTCAGCCACCTGAAACTGTGGCTGTATTTTTGCTGGCTTTGATCACCTTAAAGTTTTCTTTTTTATCTTTGGAAAGCTCAGCAATTTAGGATCCTTTTCAGAGGTGAAGCAGAGCTTTTCCTATTAACCCACCCTTGGAGGCACTGATGCCACCCACTGTGGCAGCTGAGTGACAGAAACTGTAGTGACCATTAAAAGAGCAGATACGTCCAGTGAAAATGGACTCACTTGCCAACTTTATCCTGTGAGCCCTGGTCCATTGCAAGTAGTCACACCATTTCCTTTATTTGTTTAGAACCATGGCCATCCATCCTTCAGTCTAGCCTACAAGCTGATTCTAAATAACTTTATGGTAATTTCCAGAGGTATCAAAAACTATGAGAGGCTGAAATAATATACTGATACAGGGTCTTCAAGAAATCTGTGCCCTAATTTCTCTGGACAAACTGAAAAGTGTGCCTACATGTAAGCATTTAAATCTTGCCCTGGCTGGCTCTTCTGAAGGGAATCTCCTGATCCTGCCCACTTATCACACTTCAGTTTGCATTGAAGAGTTGTCTCAAAGCATTCACAGTCAACAAAGTCACCAAACAAAACCAAAGATAAGCTTCAGAGGGCAAATGATGTTTTCCAGCTGCTAATGGGCACAAGGCCAGGCTAGAGCTAGTCTGAAATAACTCCTCCAGAGAGCAGGAATTGTGAGCCCTCGGGACTGTTACACCCTAGAGATCCACTCACATTGCACTGCAGTACCTGCCAATGTAGACACAGCCTAAGGTTCTCGGGGAACCTTTAGTTGAAAAACTTCTATGCTTAAAAAAAAGGAACAGAAAGTCCCTGTGTTGCCCCAGCTGGTCTGTAACTTTTTTTTTTAACTCCTCTTTGCTAACTTTCTTCTCTCTTAGCCTCCAAATTTCCAGCGCGCCTTGATCCAGCAAATGATTGGACCATGCAAACCTTGCAGTGATCCCAACCTGTCAGTGGCTGAGAAAGGTACTCCTTTTCCTGTTCAGCATGCATGCTTGCTAAAATATTATTCCTCTGGTCATGCTACAGCAAGTAACAAATGGGCTTCTACATTTCCTGGCAGAGTGCATTTCTCTCACACTTTCCTAATTAACAGTTTAATTAACCTGGCCTTCTGCCAACCTACCGTCATTTCAGAGCCTTCACAGAAGGGTGGGGTGGCACAAACCTCCCTATTTCAGAAAGCTTTCCAAGTTTAGCATTTTGTTATTGAAACAATTCCTGCAGCCTTTGTCAAGCAAATTTGCAAAGCAGAAAATGAGAAGTTATCTAAGAACAGCCCAAGATTTGGACTATATTTTTTATTCATGAGTTATACTGATTTTTAATACACATTTATTGCTCAAAATACAAGCATTCCTTGCAATCCCTCTGAGGTAGTTTTATCATTATTTATCATTAGGAGTATATGTTTTTTTAACTCATTCCTTTGGAAAAAAACGGAAAGAGGAGAAAGAATTTGTTTGGTGTAAGAGAAAAGGAGCAGCTTGTGAAGGAGGTGCCATGGACAAAACAATGGGCTCAAAAATTATCTGAAAGGCAGCATTCTGAAAAAGCAGAAGAGGGCAAATTTTCTGAATCAAAATCTGAGACAAAGAGGCTGCCTAAGCAAGCAAAAGTCATGTATGGCTGGGAAAAATGGTATCTTAAAAGATTTTTAAGGCCAGGAAAGACCACTGCAACTCTCTAGTCTGACCTACATCATACACTCAGATTTTCTATCTGTCTTTTTGTTTCAGTAACTGTGCCAGAACTAAACTGTACCTTTAAAACAAAAAAAATATTTTAGAATTTCTAATAAATCAGAATCCCCTACTTCAACATGAGTGGTCCAGATTGAAACCAAACACCAGTTCTGAATAAATGGCAGAATGATGACTTGATGACAAGAGTGTTAAGACTGGGGGGCGAAGGATTAAGAGCTCCAGTTTAGCCATGTTAGTTTGAACCAAACATAAGGCAGAGAGGGTGAGATCTTCCTAATGGACAGGAGAAAGATCTGGTAAATAAATATTTATTGTCTTTCTAGGAAAAAAATACTTGAATTTGTATCTGTGGGTGATACTATGCAGGAGTGTGGTATTCAGTGCCAGGAGATCAAAGACAGAATCCCTAAGAAGCTACAAAAGATACAGGTGATGTTCAGTGGGGGTGGTGAGGCAGGAATCCCAGCTCTTGTGCCTGGCTGGTGGTAAAATGCAGTTACAGGTGCTCTTGGCAGGCCTGAACCCTCATCTTTCCATGCAGTTGGGATGCCATCTGCCCTGGATTTTGTGAGCAGCCAGGCCCTGACTTCCCCCACCCCCTCCTGGCCATGTCAGAAGTTCTGCTGGGTAATTCCCAATGACAGTGGTGACATCAGTCGCCCGGGGCAGAATGGTTCAAATGCAGCTTCCCCGCTAATTAAACTTGGCCATGGAGCCACTGAACAGGCACAGAGAGAGATACTGGCTAAGGCACAGCACTGGGAGTTCCCTGCTTCCATTCTTCCCTGAAGCATTTTGGCTAAAATACTGGTTTCAACGGGCAGCAGCCACGCTTCAAAATCATCTCACCTTCTCCCAGTACTCCTAAATACTCAGAAAGCTATGAATGAGAGAACACTGAGAAAGCATAAATTGATTTTTCACTGGGGTACCATGTGTTGTTCTTCACATTCTCATTCTGCATCTCAAAATTTAAATGAACCCCAAAACAAGCACAGCAACAGTTCTACAGGCCAAGCAAATCAGGTTTTCTGTCCTTTTCACTTGATGCTGGAATATGACAGGAGATGAGCAAGGCTGGCACTGCTGTGCATCTTGTCCCTCTATTTTAGCCCTTTGACACCAATTGCAGTAGTGCAAATTAGAGCACTCTGGCATGTGTACATGGAAAATCCATCTGAAGCCACATTACTTATATAGAGAGATAGGCCCTGGTTTGAACCTATTCTCTGTCAAGATTCTTAGTGTCTTCTTCATCTGCCTTTCTCAGGTTCTCACACTGACTCTCTCTTTAAGGAAAAAAAAAATTACTTTTATATTTTTATGGGGTTTGTCCTGTCTTATGAAGCTGTCACTTTGTGATCTTTTTTACTTTAGGGAATTTTAGGCCTTGGGGAGCCCATGCTCATGCTAACTCATGAACTAGGGAGACAAAAAAAAAAAAAAAAAAAAAAGAGAAACCTTTCAAAGTCATTTTAGAAAGAAGTACACCAAAAATGGCTGCAGGCATTTTAATTAAGGAGAAATCCTCTTCAGCTGTCAAACTCCATGTTTATTTCTCCAGGCTTCCATTTTTCAAACTGAAGATGGAAAAAGCTATTTTTATCTCCATTTGCTTTGACAGGTTCAATTAATTACTTTTTTCTTTGTTAATCTGAAGAAATTGCAGTTGCTTATTTGTTTTTAAATAAACACAACTATTACATGTCTCTTCTCAGAATAAATCAAGTCTTATTTGGAAGGAAGGAAGGTGCATTTTAATAATGTTCAAGGTTGACAGAATTCTCAAGATCTTGAAAAAGGTTCATGTTCATGTCAAGAAGCAGCTTTTATTTCTATGAAAAGCCACGTCCATGAAGATAATGTTCACTCTGTTAAATGCAGCAAGCATTGCTGTCTCTATACTTCCTGATTCACAAAGACTTGGTCTCTTCAGGAGAGGATTCATTGTAATACAACGAGGCCAAACTGCTGTCTTTAAATATTTTGTCACCAAAGTTCTTGATCAATTATGTAGCTTAGTAAATTGGAGCTTTGAAGTAATTTCTTTTGCAACAGATTGTAACGGACTGAGGTATAATTTCCTTCATGTCCTTTATTCAGTCCTCCCTAAGCCTGAAGTATAACCACAGGCTGTCCTGTGTTTCCAGAAAGTTTTGCCATGTTCCCTTGTCACCACTCCCCACCAAGCAGGACAGCTCACACCTGAGATCCAGCCACCATTCCATTGATGGGATTTCATTTTTACCTCCACATTGATCTGCAAAAAAATGTGCCAGAGTCCTACTGCTCTTCAGATTTGCTAGAAATGAGCCCAGGGATAGAGGGGAGCTGGGCAGACTAACCTTGCAATCACCTAACTCTCATTTCCTTAACAAAGCATCTCTCAGCTTAACACTCTGCAGCCTTTCTGTGCTTTCAATCCTGTCATTCACTGAGTCCCTGGAATCTGTCTCTCTGCTGCTAAAGAGCACACTGGAAAGCCAGTTCTGGCCCCACAAACTCCCTGTCCTATTACCCCAGTTACATCTGTTTCAATCCTTCAGCTGTGCCAGCAGCACCCAGTAGCTGGAGCCTGGACAGTGGAAGCCGAGAGGCACTGCCATTCCTGTCTGCCCATGCTGGGAGCATCCTGGCCCCACCAGTGCCTCCCCGAAGCCTTCCCCATGGTAAGGACAAGCCCAGCAGGCCTGCTGCAAATGCCTGCAGTCTCTCTCACACACACACACACACACACACAAATCCAGACCACCTAAAAGATGACTTTCCCCCCACAACCCTGTAAAAACAACCAGAAACAGAAACCCCATAGTCTTTCCTGGTCTGCTAGGTTTTCAAAATTCTTTTTTCCAAAATCTTCAAATTCTTGCAGTCCTTAAGCAATGAGAACTTGTGTGTACTTTCAGGTTAGAATTAAGCGTGAGAGTGCTGAAGCTTGATGTGGCTTCTTACCAATGATCAACTTTAGCAGTAATTTAAGCTTCCAAAGCTATTAAATGAAACTTCAAACGTTCATTGTTTAAGAGCCTGTTGCCTTGCCATGAGATCCTTGATAATGGAGCAGTGAAAAAAAAATCTCTCTCTGCACTTAATTTCTCCTTAGCAGCCTGTGTGTGACAGATGCACTCCGCAGTATCCATCAGACAGGCAGCCCTAGGCTGGAGTTAGCAGTGTTTGGAGCTGTTACCTGGCATTACAGAGCTAAACCCAGCTCTGTGGCTGCAATGAAACAGCACAGGTTTGCATTTCTGACCCTTGTCTCATTCCAGGACACTACTCACTGCACTTTGATGCCTTCCACCACCAGCTCAGTGATGCTCCCCCGGCACTGCCCGCACGAACGTTGCGCAAGGTAATGGCAGGAGAGGACAGAGGGATGTAGGACAACAGTGGGTTCCTGAAGGGGATCCCCCCTTCTCTGCTCCCACCAAGCAGCTTCTGAATGCAGAAACACTATTTTTAACATGTTAGGAACTCACACGTGAGAAAACCCACTGAAAGCTCTTAACCTATTCCACAGCTAAATGCTATTTCTATAACTCATGGGTTGTAGGTCCTTCCCTTTTCCTTTTTTGCACCATATGCTGTGATTTCAGCACCCTGATCATCACCTCAGCTGCTGTTTCTCTAACAGCTCTGGTCTTGTTGAGTGCACTTATCTGCCCACAAGTGGTACTTCCATACACGTAAACCAATAATCCTTGACGTTCTGAGCACAAATGGAACTGTGCCGTTGTTAACAACACTGTCAAAAGCTGAAATGGGGATCAACACACAAGATGCAGCATTGCCTCCTTTGTCAATTTTAACCTGGTTTTGTTTCTCTCCAAACAGTCCCCTCTTCATCCTATCCCTGCATCGCCCACCAGTCCGCAGTCTGGTCTAGATGGCAGTAACTCCACTTTATCCGGCAGTGCCAGCAGTGGTGTCTCTTCCTTGAGCGAGAGCAATTTTGGACATTCTTCTGAACCACCTCCTCGCACAGACACCATGGATTCTGTGCCCAGCCAGGCCTGGAACACTGATGAAGATCTAGAGACACCCTACCTCCCGGTCAGGTACAGTCTCTCTGAGCCTGATGTCCTGGAGTCGCTCAAATCCCAGCCATGCCGAAGCCACTCTGCTCCATCTGGAGTCATTCCTCAGGACACCATGGACCCTCCTGCTTTACCCCCCAAACCTTACCACTCCCGGCTGCCAAACATGGAGAACGAGGAGGGGATGATAATTGAAGATGATGACAAACACCGCCCGTTGCATCGTAAGGTGTCCCAACCAGTGAGTGGTGGAAAGGAAGAGCAGGCCAGGGTGGCATGGGAGCACGGCATCAGCGAGCAGTAGGGACAGCTCCTGGTACGAAGCTGGCATTGGCATTCCAGGCCTGGATAGACAGAGAGAGAACAGGACTCGGAGAACAGCAAACTGATTTTCTACTGCCGCAAGGTTATGTCTGAAGCCCAAAAAAGCAATTGGGCCAGCATGGCAGGTTGCTGCTTTCCTTTTTAATTTCTTTTTACACCTTTCCGTTATGTTTTTTAACTTTCTGTGCAGTGGACAGTTTATTCCTTCTGCAGTTTCTTAACCACATCATACGGCATATGAGCCATAGAGACTTGCAGAAGCTGAAAAATACAATTTTAAGTGGAGGGGAAAATGGGGGGAATGTGGCAAGTTGATTTTGAACCTGCTTTCCTCCCAGTTCTGAGACGCACATGAGTAAAAGCAGTTGCACTAGGAACATATTTCTTTGCTGTACAGAATTGAAAGCTCATTGCTGAAATCAGGGATTCTATGAACTGTCAGGCTGGAAGGTGCGTGAGCTGCAGGCAGTGGAAAGATGGCAATTCTAAGAAGAAATTGGCTCTTTTGAGAGCAGGATTGTACATATCTGTGCAGTGATCTCCCTGCATTGGTTCATAGGTGCTGAGGCAATCTAAGCAGTGCTGATGCACTGATCTCCAAGATATCATTTCCAACAAACTCTGCCTCCTTTGTTTTTTATGTACTGTTTCATTTCTTAAATTTTGCTTTCACTGGCTAAGCCAACCTGCTTTCTCATGGGAATTGTGTTATTCATCTGTGCTACAGAATGAGAGGAGGTTGGTGGCTACTGGAGCTACAACCTCATTGTAGGCCTTTCCCATGCCCAGCTTTGGGCAGGCTGTTGACACCAGCATTTCTATTCCAGATTGAAACAAAACCAACCAAATTGAGTTTCTCATGCCACAAGCTGGTTGATGACCCAGCCAGTAAAGAAAAAGTGGCTTAAATGCATCATATCCAACAATCCTTGCCTCAGGGCTGAACATCATAATTCTCACCAACTTCCATCACCCAGGAGCTGAGATTCATTCTGTTAAGTCAGTATCCTCAGTCCCTCCCAACAACTCACTGCAGCTGGTGTGCAGAAAGAATCTCCCATCTCTCAGAGCAGACAGGAAACACCAAGACTCGAGCAATGCCCGGTATCAAGTGTACACCCCAGAGTCAGGGACCTTAAAGGCAACCTGTAAAGAACAAGTGGTTTTTTCCTCTTTTGCTTCTTTAGAATGCGTAGTAAGAGCTGCTGCTTCTCTGTTGAAGGTTGATTTCTTTTTCCTTTTCTCCTCAGGCAGCAATACAGCCTTTCCCCATCCCATGACTTATTGATAAGCTCTAGAAAGGGCTGAAGAACACTGAGGGGGGACACCAAGCTGCACCACACAAACCAGAACTGTGCAGAACTGAAGACAGTACAGGTCTATGAACACAAAACATGCCTTTTAATCAGTACTTGCACAGTTCAGGAGAAAAAAAAATCCGTGGTTAATATTGTTCTCTACAAAGAAAATATCTTGGTTCTAGGAAAGCTATTATTGTTATTTTCATACTTTTCAAGAAAATTTCAATTTAAAAATAGTATCAAATATTTAATGTTTTTAGATGAACTTAGATGAACAAGCCACCTTCCTTTCCCTTGCCACACCCACACCCATTTTAGCCTTCCTTATAATCCTTTCACCTGCAGACTGCAAAGCACACTCCATAGGATGGAAACAACCCTCCCTCTTTCCAACCACTGACAAATCTGAAGCACATTCAAATAAAACCTCCACCATATAAATTAGTGCCAGAAACAGGAACAGCACTCAACTTACTTCTTGAATTCTTGCCTAACTGTTCTGTTTCTCCTGCTAAAAACAGCATAAAGAAGCAAAAAAGGATTATAAATTTTTTACAGGTCACCTTTAGCACTACCTCTAAATACAGTGACTGGGCAGAGTACATGGTTTCTGAACTAGCTAAAGATGGTCTGGCTGTATAAAGTCTGGACTCAGCAGTTGTATGAAGGGGACTTTAAGAGGATTTGTTTGTTTTCTTTCTCAAGCTCTAGCCCATGCAAAACTACTAAGTTACGGATTTGTTTCTTAAATGGCCTATTTGGCTGGAACAAAGTCTCTCTTGCTTCCTCTATTTTGTTACTAACACAGGCTGCTTGTAATCATTATATCCTTCACAATTTAAACAATGATAATAAAATCTGGCCTATGGTGGATGTTTCATCTTTAGCAGGAAGGAGAGTTTTCCAATGCTAGGACAGTCTTCAGTGTTAACAAATCAAGCTGCATCTCTGGTATATAACAAATGTAGGAAAACAACTGATGTTTTCAGTAAAGGTAAGTCAAGGTAATTCCTTAGAAAAGGGTGAAATGTTTTCACATATGCTATCCTCCAATCCCACTGAGACTCCTCCAGTGAAGTTCTTAAAAGAACTAAGTTATAATTCCATCTCCCTTGCCCCAGTTTCTTTTTTTTTTTCCTGGCAGCAAGACTGAAAGTAGGAAATGTAGTGACTTACCAAGCTTCCTTAATGTGAAAAACCAGCAGGTCGTGCAAATAAAACTTTGCAGAACCAAGAATGCAATTACCATGGGACTGAGTCCCAGTCAGCTGGAAAACCTGCCCACCAGAGCTCTAATCTGAAAATGCATCATCCTGATCTGGTTAGAGACCTGGTACAACAGCAGTGAGTCCATTTGGGGAGTCTGGCATTCCTATGTATTTGTAAGGGTTCAAAGATCAATCAGGTGATGTATACAAATACCTAATATATTGCAGGTCCACATTAAAGAAGGGTGGAATAAATTGCTGAATTTAACAAATTGGAGCCTCTCTGGAGTTAAATTTCTGTTATTGTTCTGATATCTACCAAGTATTCTGCCTCCCTTTTCAGTGTTTGCCTTAAAGGGAGCAGAAGATAGAAAGACTATTATTAAGATTTTGTGAATTTTGGAACTCATATTGCCTGGAACTACTATTTCTCTGTAGGGTGAGGTGTCTTTTAGCATAGTACAACTCCAACGTCAAGCTCAGTCCTGGAGTAGGTGGAATCAACAGCAGTTGTTGCACTTGCCCAACAGGATTTGAAGATTCCTTGTATAAACCACAGCAACGGGATGTGTTGAACAGGACCTTGACATTCTATACCTAACTCTAATTCAAACCTCAGTGTACTTGCCTTCATTGGGTTTTCTTTGCATAACAAAATAGCATGTGCATTCCAGAGAAAAATTGGTGGAATTCTGCTATAAATCTCTCCATTGTCAGTGTACCTGCTGGCCCCATCTGAAACAAAACTGAGAAGGAGCTACAGTGCTAGAAGAAAAGCATTTAAAACAATTTCTCTGAATCCTACTTTTTTTTTCCCCCCCCAGTAGTTGGGTTGGTTTTATTGCTGTATGCAAGGTTCAGATCCTTTTTTTGTATTTTCCTCTGTTTGGTTTTTAGCTTACTTACCCTTTTTTAGGTAAGGGATATTGCATATCCCTTCTGTGGGAGTATCAGCCAAAACTGGGGAGGCTGGAGAGAGCAAGAGCCTTTGGGAAACAAATTATGTGGTATTTAAAATTTCCTCTGGTCATGCTTCTTTGTAAATACCCCCATTTGAATGCTGTGTATTTGTACAGGAAATTGAGCAAAAAATGTATAGATTGTGATGTCTGACTGGTATTCTGCCCTGTAAATGTGTTTTTAACCTCTGGCATTCTGTGCTTATTTAAAAAAAAAAAAAAAAAAAAGGCAAAAACCTCTAACCACTTCTCTTTTGTGTATTCATGTTTAAAATAAAATGAAAACAGCTATCTTATCTATAATGGAAATCAAATTCAAAAGGAAAAAATTAATTTGTACAAGTGTCCTAAAGGTACTTCATTGTATATATTGTGATAGCATGTTTCCAGAACCAACAAATAAGTGGTGTGAATTTTAGATGTAAATATCTGCCGTTTGTTTTGGGTTCCTTTCCCTTACCCATTCACTCGACTGCTGTGATGTGAAATTAAAGATTAATACCTGATATTAAAACAGTACAGCTGTATGGTCATTGCTGTCATCCAGGCAGTGCTACCCTCAGACTGCTCCAAACCTTCAGAAGAGACAAGGAACTACCCTCACTTCCCACCTTTTTTGTGAATGACAAAAAGGGGAAGCAACCAAAAGGACTTTATGTGTGGTGAAGGAAAGGTTTCCATGTTACACTTTCAGCTGACAGTGTTATTTAATATCAACTCTTGAAGCAAGCAGCAGGTACAGCCCTGTCCTGGTCCAGTCAGGTAGATGGACGTGGCACTGGCAACAGCCCCAGGCACAGTTGTGGGCCAATGCTTTCAGAGACAAACCGTCCCCCTAGGACAGCTGTGGAGTGGCTGGGTGCCACTTCCTTATCAGCTGGGCTTAAACCACCACTATCTCACTGCCTAAAAGACTGCTACTCTTTTATTGCAATAGTACTTGAATACTGATCATTTTAACAGAATAGATGTCTAAGAACAGTAGTTAAGACATGCAGGAACACAGTATTTTGGAATTCACAGCTATGGTATCTTCTGCAGGCTCCTAATCTCCAATTTACTTCCATTACCACTAGTAAACCAGGCCATTGTACAGAAGGCAAAATAACTCATTTAATGAGTCCTGGCAAATCAACAAAAAAACTTCCAGAACATGTCTCAAAAGCTATTTAGCAGCAAGTCTGACTCTTCAGCTGGCCCCAGGATGTACATAGACTGCCAAGGTACCCTTTGCTCACACCACATACAAATACTGAGAAGAGAAACTGTAGCAAGGTACTTGAGTGTATCTACAGTATCAAAGTGTGGCTTAGCTAAAATGTTCACCTGATGTCTGAAGAAGTCTGTATCAAAGAATAGAATCATAGAATCATTCAGGTTAGAAAATACCTCCAAGATCACCAAGTCCGACCTTCAGCCAAATACCACTCTGCCCTCTAAACCATATTGTGAAGTGCCACATCTACTTGGGTTTTTGGACACTTCCAGGGATTTTCAGCATTTCCCTGGGCAACCTGCTGCTCCAGGGCTTAACCATCCTTCCAGTGAAGAAATTTTTCCTAATATTCAACCTGAACCTTCCCTGGCACAATTTGAGGCCATTTCCTCTTCTTCTGTCACTTGTTCCCTGCGAGAAAAGGCCAACCCACACCTGACTACAACCTTTCAGGCAGCTGTAGAGAGAGAAAAGACCTCCAGCTGAACACTGGTACTCTCAGCCACTCCTCCTAGGACTTACGTTCCAGACCCTTCTCCCTGTCTTCAGTCAGACCCTTTGAGACTGTTTCTAAGCCAGCTTATTAAATCTTCATTAAGAAAGTATTTTTTATTCAGATAAAAACTATTTATTAACCAAGCACAGGAAATAAAAACTGTATTTTGGCACAACAAAAGATGTGTGAAGCCCTAAGGTTTAAACAAGAGTTAAAAAAATACTCCAGTTTCTGTTAAAACCAACAGATCAGTTTTTTTCAGTGTAAGTCCAATACTTTATTTAAGCTGCCACTAGTCAGATTGAAATCTAAATCCCATGTCCAAATACCTCTTCTTATCTAAATAAGAAAACTTCAGCACAGTTTCAATATATGACTTGTCCAACTCAGTATGAATTTCATTACAAAGCTGATAAGAGGAGAAATTAAACCTCTAGAAATTACTCTAACCTGGCAGATGAAAGATTCAGTCTTCTACACCCTATGCATAAAAGTGCCTCCACTTGTAGATGATTCTTAGCAAGCCATGGAAACAAACAGTTCACAAGGCAGACCTCTGAGCTCAGGTGTCTTAATAGGCCCACACACCACTTCTCCCTTTTGATGGGCTTTACTGTTAATCCCACATAAATTAACCCCAAAATTGGAATAGTAGATCTATTACACTTCATCTTCTATTCAGCATTCATTTACAGCAGTACTGCATTACCTTTTCCCAAGTTGTTTCCTCTCCCCCCTAACAGAACTTTGTCCTCACAGCCCAACAGAGGAGGCTGAGCCCCTTCCTCCCCCCTCCATGGCTGTAAGAGATCTGTGTTCTCAGGTGTGGCAAAGCCAGCACTGCCCCAGCCCCCACAGCTGCCAGGAACATCCTCTAGTTACCTGCACTTCCCAACGACTGGAATCCCCACAGATCCACCGAGCCAAATAACTCTCCTGCCCACTCAACTGGCTGACAAACCCAGAGCAGAGAAGGTTCCAGGCAGAACTTAGAACACCTTCCAACAATGCTTAAAGGGGTTCCAAGAGAGTGGAGGAGGGACTTCGGACAAGGCCCTGGAGTGATAAGGACACAAGGGGATGCCTTCAGAATGACAAAGACCAGGGTTAGATTGGATACTAGGAAGAAACAACAGTGAGGACCAGCACAAGTTCTCCATCGCCCAGGTCTCAGCCAGGACAAATCCCTAATGGTCCAGAGAGACAGAGCCTGGAGGGTGGTAGAATAAACAGAGCCCGAAAAACCCAAAAACTCTCCATGGATCAAAATGAAGCACAGGGTAAAATGCAATGAATCCATTCTAGCTGCTGAAACAAACTATAAATAAAAATAAGGAAAAAACCCAAAGGAGTTCTTGTTCTTCCTCAGACCCATTTGAGGATCTCATATTGAAATACACAGAGGCTCATTTCCCAGACCAAAACCAAATAAAATTACTCCTTGCCTGTTCCATAAAAATGTATAAAGTTCCTAGCTTGAAGATGCTTCATAATTGCACTGTTTTGGTAGGTAAACTCTGTCCTTAACATGACCCTCCTAAAGTCTCCTAATTCCAAATTTAAGCCCTATTTCCACCTAATTAAGAAGCCACTTCATCTCACAGTTTTGGCCTCTATCCTGATAAGAAAAAAGGGCACTTTAAACCACCACTTCTCTGCACAGCTAAGTGACTTTAGTGGGCAATGAATGTAAGTTTTAAAAAGACAATAATCTTCCTAAAGTATACTTATATTGAGTAATTCTGGAAATCATTACAGAATGACATAATATTAATACAGATCTTAATAACCATATTTGGAGAGATAACAAGATCTAGAAATGTGCAAAACCACCTCTCCTAATAAACACATGATGTACTCTCACTGGCAATTAGTGTTCTAATTACTGCTCACCTGCTGTGACCTTTCCTGTATCAGGTGTTCCTCCTCACCTCATCACGCTTATCACTTACACCTGATGACCTGCAAGAAAAGTCTGATTAGGCATTGCCCCACCAGGCTGCCTCAAGAGCCCACGGAGCTCCCTTGCTGTAGCCCAGGGCTGTGATTTTGACTCTCCCTTCGCTGGAATGACAGTCCAGGATACGCAGAGTTACACGTAAAGCCGCACAAGGAGGTATCAACAGGTGTGTGCTCCTCTCCCAGCCTCAAGGGGATTTCAGTTATAAATTTACAGTGTTTGGGATTGTTGAAGGTAGTTAGCAGCACAAACTGTGAGGGCTTTTGGAACAGAATCAAAATCGTCTGAGTTGGAAAAGACCCACAAGGATCACCAAAGTCCAACTCCTAGCCCTGGCACAGGACAACCCCAGGAATCCCCCTATGTCCCTGAACAAAAGGTGATAGGCCCAAAAACTAGGATATTAAGTTGTAATTAAACAAAATTTCTTTCAAAAACATCCACCCAAAAAGCCAGAAATAAGTGCACGCAGCTTGCTATTTTGACCTCTGAGCTGTCCCACCTCAAAGCACCCAGTCCTCGTACCCAGAGCCACCCGTGACGGGCTGCGCCCGTGCTGGCACCGAACCCGTCCCTGCCGCTCCCACCCCTCACGGGACACCCTCCCACAAGCACGCGGCTCCTCTTCCTCACCGACTTCACGCTACCCGGGGGCCTCGAGCGACCCCTCAAGCCTCACCTTGCGCTGCCGCACACCGCCCCGCCACAGCCGTGTGCAAGGCGGAGCCCGGGCTCGCGGCGGCCCCGCCCGCCCACAGGTGTGAGGATCTGCCCCTTCCCAAGATGGCGCCCTCGGCGAGCGCTCGCGAGCGCCCTTCCCTTAACAAAGATGGCGGCGAAGGGGGCGGGGCCCCGCTCCGCGCGCCGGCCCTCTGCCGCCTTTCCCCAATCAGCGGCCGCCAACTCTCCCGTGGAGGCGGCGTTGCGGCCAATGGGAGCGGAGAGCGTGGCGGCCGGGCGGGGAGCTGGCCAATGGGGCGGCGGCGGCGGGGGCTGCCGGCGTGGGGTGGTGGTGCCGGTGGTGCCGGTGCGGCGGGCGCTGCCGGGCGAGGCGGGATGCGGGCGGCCCACGGGCTTTGCGCGGCGTTGGCCTTGCTCCTGCTGCCGGCCGGTGGCCGAGCGCTGCGCGACGGGGACTGCGAGGGTGAGTGCGGACGGGCCCGGGCCGCGGGCACGGCGGGGGGAGGCCGCTCCTCGCCGCCGCCTCCCTCAGTCTGGCCCGTCCGCCGGGCTGTGGGGCCGGGACGCGGACCAGCCTTGGGGCTGTGACAGCCCACCCGCCGGTGCTGGGCCGGGCCGGCGGGAGCGCTGCCTCCAGCGGCACGAAAAGTCTCCGAAGTCTGGCCAAGTGCGGGCGGGCCGGGCCGGGCGCCTCTCGCAGGCGACCGGTGCCGGGGCGGTGCTCGGGGGTGTCCGGTGCCGGGGCGATGCGCCGGGCGGCCCGCGGGGCAGGAGGGGCGGGGTTTCCAGCCGCGCCCCGCTCCGGAGACGGGATCTCCCTTCCGAGGATACTGCACTCTGTCGGGAAGTTGCCCGTCCCTCTCCAAAGGGTCAGCGGTAGCGTAGAGTTCCCCGCGGGAAAGAGCGATGACTCTGGGAGACCAGACCGTCTCCAGGCTGGGAGATCAGCACTGTCGCAGCTCGGCACTGGCGGGGCAGCGCTTCCCGCCGGCTGTCCCGGCCGGGTGACGGTGACCAGGGCAGAGAGCAGGAGAACACGAGTGAGGTTACTCACCCGGACCTCGCCGGGATTCCCCCCCCTAGTCATCACACTATTACGTTCAGGGGGTGCTCTGAGTCCTCTCGGTGCGCACAGCCAGGAGCCGTGAGCAGCTGATCCAAATCAAGTCGGGCCCTTTGTGTACCACGGAAATACAAACGCCTCGGGGGTAGAACCTGTTGAGCTGCACAGCAAATTAAGCTGCTCCTGTACAGTGAACTGAACAGATTCCCCAAGTGAAGCAAGCAGAACTTGAGGTGGGGCTCTAGTAGCTGGTTGGGAGTTAATATCTAATATCCCTCACTAAGACAGAATGAGGGGAAGAAACCCCATAAATCAAAACTTCCAGCTGCTGTCACAGCACTAGACTGGAAATGTGATTCTATCCATCAGTGTCACTGTCTGCAGGAAGTTTTTTCTTCCCAAGGTTTTCACTTCCCAAGAGCTTACAGTGGACCTCAGTGTGTCTGACTGGGGATAGACTGCTGGGAGGTAAATAAGGGTACTGTATGCATACAAAAAATGTTTTCCAAAGTGGCCCATATTATAATAAGTTCTAGTTTTAATATAATGAGGGTTCATTTCTACTCTGTTCTATGACAGCCGTACTCCATTTCCTGTCCTGCCCAATTACTGTGCCATGTGTCGTGTTCTGAGTTGAACACAAGTTGCTAATGACAACAATATTTGCCAGTCCCTCCCTGCTGGGGCAAACAAATCCCATGAAAGACATAACTCATACCTGTTCCTTAGAGGCAGAATGGTTCCTGGCACTCATCTCGCATGGGAAGGTGTGAGGATCCCCAGGTGCTGAGCAGGAATTGAGGGGCTGCAGAGTGCTCGGTCCGGGTGATGCTGATATCCACAGATGTGTTGTGAGACCAAAATCTGACACTCAGGGTGTCCCTCAGTCATCCCACGGGCTGTCTGCCCTCCTTCCCAGCCACACACGGGGCTGCTGCACTTTGGAGCATGTGTGGAGTGACTGCTGCCAAGGGAAGGAGCAATGACCGAGTTGTGCAGCCCTTCCCACAGGCAGGAACCTGGATCTGTCCTCTCAGCTGCAGCTGCACTTGTGGGAGTTGCATTATATCTAAGAATCTTTCATCTTTCCATCTGAAACTGCATCAGAAGCTTGTGGAAATGAAAGAAGGAGAAAGGTGCCGCATGGACATAGCATGGGATCACATTTCTTTTTCTCTTGGAAGTAATTTAAGCTGAAGCAGCCTGGTAATCAGTGATACCCTGTTACTGAAGTAAGCACACAGGGAGTCTCAGAGGATTATGTACAGAATTGGTTTTCTATCAGCACTGGGTTTGACACCCATGTTTTTACCAGTTGCTTCCCAAAGCTGCAAGACAACTTTAAATTTACATTTTTGCATGGGTGTGGTTTTGCATCCATCAGATGATCCTATGCTCATTCAAGACAATGTACAGAAGCCTCTTGACACTTCCATGGATCTAATTTCCCACCAAAAGTACCAGGGCATGTTGTTGATTCACATGTGCTCTGAATGACTTTCTGAACCATGGGTGAAGTTCAGAAAATTTCTGTTATCTAAACCCCTGATTCTGTTTCACTACGAGTGTCCTCTAAGAGCTGCCATGAGATTACTGCTCTGGCTGATAACTCCATCCATCTTCCCTTCCAGTGTGTGTCACATTCCTGGGAAGGTTCTACCAGAGTCTAAAGGACAACGACATTGAATTCACACCTTCCAGTATTGAAAAGGAGCTCTTGAAATCCTGCAAAGAAGCAAAGGGCAAAGAGAACCGCCTGGTAAGTAGGGGGAGTCAGTAATATTTGCCTCCTGCAAATGAGGGGAAACTGAGTCTGTATGATATGGCTTCCCAGGGGCTGTTTCTGCTGGCTCTGTGGCCACAGTTGTGTATTTTTATGAGAGAACTCAAGGAGTTAAATCTCTTTACTTTTTTTAAAAGGAAAAAAAAAAAAACTACCACCCTGTCAATAGTGATTGAACTGGCTGGCATCTCAGTGTTACTGAAGCACTGGAGATAAATCTTTTGTTTGCTGTAGGGCTTCCCTGTCCCTTAAATAGTATAATCTGTTAAAATACTTACACTTTTTGTCTGTTTAGCTGAAAACTAAATAAAGGAAACCAAATTGCCCTAACTAAAATCAGAGGCAATTTGTGAATAAAGAGGCCCAAGGAACCTGAACTCTCCTCAGAGAACTACAGAGACATGCAGAGGAGGAACACGTTTTCAGAGAGGCTCTTTGAATGAAGAAGACTTTATTCCTAATCCTGTTTTATTTTAATAAAGTTAAAAAACCAAGACCACCAGCCTCAGTAGCTGTAAAATCAGTGCAATGGAAAACACTTGCTCAGTATTCTGGGCTCAGCTAGGTTCCTTTTGCCCAGCTCTAGCAGTCCCTTGGGGAGATTGTGTAACAGTAAGAATCCAGCTGAAAAACCAGATGAGAACAGGGACAGAAAACTCTGCTTTTAGAAGCCTTTTTTTCAATGCATCCCCACTTCACTCTTTTCTTCCCTCTAGTGCTATTACATTGGGGCCACAAGTGATGCAGCCACCAAAATCATTAATGAGGTATCAAAGCCCATGAGTCACCACATCCCTGTGGAAAAGATCTGTGAGAAGCTAAAGAAGAAAGACAGTCAGATCTGTGAACTAAAATACGGTGAGTTGCCTGCACAAGAAGAAATGCCCATGATTTGTTGGGGGTAAAGCAACATCCTAGAACTACTCAGTACTGACTTCTGTAGCCTAGTTACATTGCACAACCTGGGTTGCTCTCCATGAACATCCTAGAGAGTTCTATGGATATGCTTAAGTAAGACTGTTGGCTGCTAACCCTTCTTGGTTTCTGCAGGGACACTGATCAGCCCTGGAATAACTAACTCCCAGGAGTAGCAGCACTACTGTGCTCACATTGCTGTTTGGAATATCATGTTTGGGAGGTTGTGTGGTACAGCCTGTGCTGGCAGCGTTGTGGGGGTGTCACTGTGGTGGGGCTCAGGCCCTGTTCCCAGCAGCAGGGTGATAAATACTGCTTTCTCATCTCCTCTGGTGTCTCCTCAGAGCATTCCACTCTGCTTCTCATCACTTTCTTGAACTCACATTCCTAGATGAATCCCCTTCCTGAGAAAAGACTAATACAAAAACAGGCACAGGCCTCTTTCTGCTTTCCCTTATGGCTGTCCTTACACCTCCTGGAGATACCCCTTGGACTGTGGGTCTTTATACTTATCATTTCTCCTACTAAGGTTGTGTTGCTTCCTGAAAAGATGCTTCTTGTCACTTTCTTATCTTTCCCTTGAAACGACTCTGCTACATTTCTTTTATCCAGTGGAAGAGTGGTGGTGCTGCTCATGTAACAAAGGGGCTTTCAGGGCTATTGTGGAACTCCTGCATATAAACCACAACCAAGCTTTCTGTCTTCTAATAATTTTTAGCATTAAGAGCCTTACCCGCTGTCCAAATCCTAACTTAGACATTCCTTCCACCCCCGGCACCTCTCTCCCTCTTGTGTTTTGGCTTCCTCACCCACCTGGCCTGTCTGAGTGCAGCTCTGCTCTCCCCGCAGACAAGCAAATCGACCTAAGCACCGCCGACCTGCGCAAGCTGCGAGTCAAAGAGCTGCGGAGGATCCTGGATGACTGGGGCGAGGTGTGCAAGGGCTGTGCAGAGAAGTCCGACTTCATCCGCAGGATCCACGAACTGATGCCCAAGTACGCGCCGAGGGCGGCCGGCGCCCGGACAGACCTCTGAGGGCCGAGACCGGGGCGACACTGGGGCGAGACCGGGGCTCTGAGGGGCGAGAACTGGGCTCTGAGGGCGAGACCGGGGTTTGCGAGGGGACTGTGAGGGGCGACCTCGAGGCTATGAGGGGCGACGCCGGCCCCGCGCTTTGTACGGGACTTTCATTAAAGTTCGCCGGTGTGTACCGGGCGCAGCCGTGCCGTGTGACGTGATTGCGGGACACATCCCCCTCCGCGCCCCGCACCCGCCGGCTCCCGGCATCCCCCGTCTCTCCCGCCCTCGCTCCATCCGCGGACCGGCACCGCGCGCGCTCCCTCAGCCCGCCGAGGGGCGGGGCTTCGCTGCCCGCCCTGATTGGCCGCCCGGCCGTCGCGCGCGGGCGGCGGGAAGCGCTGTGTGACGTCACGTCCCCGTGACGCCGGCTTGCGGCGCGGCGCGCGCGGAGCGATGACGTAGAGCCCGCGCGGCGCGGCGGCCGG